>NW_027590348.1:255000-352500 GCF_964213995.1 Mustelus asterias | reverse complement strand
AGAATATTAGACTCAGATCCTCCCTCAAAATGAATGCTAAATTCCATCGCATTATGATGGCTGTTATCTCAGGGTGCCTCCACTATCAGGTCATTAATTAATCCTTATTTGTGTACTTTCCCAGGTCTAGTATAGGCTGCTCTCTCGTAGGTGGCAAAACATGTTGTTCTAATAGACTATCCTGAAAATAGTTATCAATTCCTCACCTAGGCTACCTTTGTCCCTCTGATTTTTGTCTTTATCTAGATTAAAATCCGGAATGATAATCGCCATCTCTTTCTGACAAACTCCTTTATACCTTGTTCCTCCTGTGTGGTTACTGTTTAGGGGCCTGTCAATCCCACAAGAGACTTCTTCCCTTTATCGTTTCTCATAAATTTCTTCCTGAACCGTTTCTCCATCCAGGTTTCCTGAGCTTAGTCCATCCCTCTCTATTGTGTTAACACCATCATTAATTAATAGAGCTAGTCCTCCTCCACCTTTTCCTCACTTCCTGTCCTTCCCAAACATCTTGTACCCTTCCCCAATCTATGTCATTCTGCAGCACAAAACAGCTCAGATTATATTCATTTATTTCCATTTTTGTATCAAAAACAACTTTAAAAAAACAAAAAGCTTAATAACCAAGAAACTGATGCTACTTCACAGTCTCACGCAAACACTCTCACACTCTCTCACAAATGGACACACTGTCAGACATGCACACTCATCTCTCTCTCACACACACGTTCTCTCACACACGCTCACCCTCACACACATTTTTAAACTCACACACACTCCCTCACACACACACACACACACACACACACACACACAGTCTCACACATACACAAACTCTCACACGCACACACTCTCTCACACACACACACACTCTCACATACACACACACTCTCACATACACACACACTCTCTCACACACACACACTCACACACACACACTCTCTCAGGCACACACTCTCTCACACCCACACTGCCACACGCACACACTCTCACACATTCTTTCTAACAAACTCACACTCACACACTCTCTCTCACACGCACACTCTCTCTCTCTCACACACGCACACACTCTCTCCCTCACACGCACACTCTCTCACATGCACACACTCTCACACGCACACACACACTCTCTCTCTCTCTCTATCACACTCTATCTCACACGGACGCATTGTCAGACATGCACACACACACTCCGTCATATGCACACAGATCTCTCTCACACACACACGCTCTCTCTCACACACGCTCTCCCTCACACACACTCTCTCTCACACACACTCTCTCTCACACACACTCTCTCTCACACACACTCTCTCTCACACACACTCTCTCTCACACACACTCTCTCTCACACACACTCTCTCTCACACACACTCTCTCTCACACACACTCTCTCTCACACACACTCTCTCTCACACACACTCTCTCTCACGCATGCTTTCCCTCACACACGATCTCTCTCTCACACGCTCTCTCTCATGCACACACTCTCACGCACGCACTCTCATGCACACTGATGCGCACACACTCTCGCTCTCTTCCACACAATCTCTCAGACAAACACACTCTCACATTCTCTCTCTCTCACACGTACACTCTCTCTCAGACACACACTCTCTCTCACACTGACTCCAGTCCCTCAAATCTCTCTCTCTCAGACGCAAACATACTAGCTCTCTCTCACACACACACCCTCCTCTTTCTCTCTCACACAAATATGCACGTATGCGCAGACACACACACACTTCCCTCCCTATCTTACATTTACACACACATGCCAAAAATTGACACATTACTCTCTCTCACATACACGCACTCCACATTATTTCTCTCTCACACACATACACTCACACACATACACACTCCTCTTTCTCACACTCACTCTATCTCACAAACACACACACTCTGTAATCCCTCCAACACAGACACCCACACATTCCTATCCTGTGTCTCTCTCACACAGACACACTATCTCATAAACATGCACAAACACACTCCTCCTCTCACTCACTCACTCCTCTCTCACACACACACACATAGATATATACACACCTGTCTATCTCTGTCACGCAGACATATACATCTTTCTTACACACACACACACTAACTCGTTTCTCTGTCTTACATTTACACACACACAACAAACATTGAAACGTTATGTCACAGACACACATTCCTCTCTCTCACACACACACACACACACACACATATCTAGTTTCGATCACACATACAGGCTCACACACACACTCCTCTCTCTCACACACAAACACAGCGCTCCATACTATCCCTCACACACCACACTCCTCTCTCTCTCTTTCACACACACACACACAAACTGTGAATGTGTGTGAGAGAGAAACAAGAGTTGCAATGTATGTGAGGGAGAGTGTGAAAGGAGAGTGTGTGTGAGAGACAGAGTAGAGCTGATATCTCTGTGTGTTTGTGTGTGAGAGAGGAGAGAGATTGGAATCAGTGTGTGAGCGTACATGTGTGAGAGAAACACAGTGTGTGTGTGTGTGAGAGAGAGTTGAGTGCTTCCATGTGTGAGTCAGAATGATGGGTGTGAGTGAGAGAGGGGGAGAGATTCTGTGTATAGGGGTGTGTGTGTGATATAAAGAAAGACTCTCCTCCTTGCTCACACACAAACAGACACACACTAACAAGCTGATCCCCAGTGTCCCTACCCAACCCGGCGCGCAGCACGGACTGGCCCCCCCACACTCACTCTGTCATCTCTCTCTCACACAGACACACCTCTTTCTTTATTCCACACACACAGCCATACACACTGAATCCCTCTCACTCACATCCCTCATTCTGACACATACATGCGCTCACCTCTCTATCACACACACACACAGTGTTTCTCTCACACATGTATGCTCACAAACTGATCCCAATCTCACTCCTCTCTCTCACACACACACACACATAAAGATAGCAGCTCTCCTCTATCTCACACACATTCACACTCTCACTCACACACACATTGCAACTCTTGTCTCTCTCTCACACACAGACATTCACACTGACTCCACTCTATCTCACAGACACACACACACTCTGACAATTTCTCTCTTTCACACACACAGACTCCAGTCCCTCACCTCTCTCTCTCACACACAAACATACCAGCTCTCTCTCTCACACACACACACAGCCTCCTCTTTATCTCTCTCACACACACAGCCTCCTCTTTCTCTCTCTCACACACACACAGCCTCCTCTTTCTCTCTCTCACACACACACACAGCCTCCTCTTTCTCTCTCTCACACACACAGCCTCCTCTTTCTCTCTCTCACACACACACAGCCTCCTCTTTCTCTCTCACACACTCACACAGCCTCCTCTTTCTCTCTCACACACACACACAGCCTCCTCTTTCTCTCTCACACACACACACAGATTGAGCTGGCCGAGCGCTAAAGGACACAGAGTGTCTGTGGCAAGTGAAGGAAACAACAAGATGGAAAACATACAAGACCCCTTCCTCACCAACCTGCCTGCCACAAATACATCTCTCCATGACATCAGTGGTCGGAGTGACCATTGCACACTCCTTGTGTAGATAAAGTCCCATCTTCACAGTGAGTGCTGTGTGGCACTATCACCGTGCTGTATTGGATAGATTTGGGGTTTAGGATTGAAGTAAAAGTTCAGAATCTTGTTGTAAACTAATTTCTGATGAGAGTGACTGAATGATGGGGAAAGATCACAGACAGTGCTTCTTAAAGGGACTCTGTACGGGTTGGAGTCATACCTGACACATGGGAAGATGGTTGTGGTTGTGGGGCTCAGTTATCTCAGCTCCAAGACATCACTGCAGGAGTTCCTCAGGGTAGTGTCCCAGGCCCAACTATTATGTTACCATCTAATTATAAACAATAAAAAGACAACCATTGAGGTCAGTATAATTAAAACAAGGAACAGTTTACTTAACATCTTAATAGTTGCACAGTCATTCTAATACTGCTTCCCCAGCTTGTTCCCTGGGTCACCTATCCCGGTCTCTTAAAGGGCCATAACACCCCAAACTACATATATAACACTCCTCCCCTTTAATTTCAAAAACTCTCAGTAACAACATATGTACACAATTTTAAACATTATGCAGGCATTGGAACGAACATATAAACATGGTAAGAACTGCTTACAGGAAAACACGGTAACACATGGAAAACAACCACCCCCTGCCTCAAGCATCATATCCAATCATTGGAGGACTTTGACAGAACTGAAACAAGGTCTCTCAGCATCATAGGGCAGGGTGGGTGTTACTTGTTCCTTCGATTGTAAAGACCAATTCAAAGTATCTGTTCAATTCGCATGTCATATCCTTATTTCCCATTATTAATTCTACAGGCTCACTTTCTGTGGACAAACACTCACTTTCAGTCATTTCTGTTTAAAATATCTGTGGAAACTCTCAACATCTGTCTTCAGATTTGTGGCGAGCTTTCTACTGAACTCTAAACTTCCCCTCCTTATTCATCTTTCAGTCATTCTTTACTATTTTTGATAATCTGCCAAATCTTCTGATCTGTCACTCAAATATGTTTTATCTTTAACTTTGATACTGTCTTTATCTGTTCTCACTAACCACAGAGGGTGGGCCCTCCCCGGGAATTTATCATTCTTGTTTGAATATATCTACTCTGTGGATTGTGAAATATTAAACTTATTTCAGGTTGGAATATTAGACACAGATCCTCCCTCAAAATGAATGCTAAATTCCATCACATTATGATGGCTGTTACCTCAGGGTGCCTCCACTATCAGGTCATTAATTAATCCTTATTTGTGTACCTTCCCAGGTCTAGAAGAGCCTGCTGTCGCATAGGTGGCAAAACATATTGTTCTCATGAACTATCCTGAAAATATTTATCAATTCCTCACCGAGGCTACCTTTGTCCGTCTGATTTTTGTCTTTATCTAGATTAAAATCCGGAATGATAATCACCATCTCTTTCTGACAAACTCCTTTATACCTTGTTCCTCCTGTGTGGTTACTGTTTAGGGGCCTGTCAATCCCACAAGAGACTTCTTCCCTTTCTCGTTTCTCATAAATTTCTTCCTGAACCGTTTCTCCATCCAGGTTTCCTGAGCTTAGTCCATCCCTCTCTATTGTGTTAACACCATCATTAATGAATCGAGCTAGTCCTCCTCCACCTTTTCCTCACTTCCTGTCCTTCTCAAACATCTTGTACCCTTCAATATTCTGGTCCCAATCTATGTCATTCTGCAGCATAAAATGGCTCAGATTATATTCATTTATTTCCATTTTAGTATCAAAAACAATTTTTAAAAAACAAAAAGCTAAATAACCAAGAAACTGATGCTACTTCACAGTCTCACATTCACTCACTAACTCACTCTGCAAAGGTTACAGGAGTCAAAAAGGAAATGTTCCCACACCACTTCTCTGCTGTAATCTGATGATCGAAGTTGCAGTCCCGATGAGAGATCTCCTTTAGTGAAGGATCAGTGAAGGGGTTTTGACAGCCGGGGTAGAAGATGTTTCTGGGATCCTCTTGAAAGGATGAAGTTGGTTTCTGGTCATTTCTTCAATCGATGAACAGTCAGTTCCTGTGTGGGTTGAGGTTCAGGGAGAGAATCGTCTGCTCCTTGGTTTGTCACTAGAATGGACGGATTCTTCTTGTGGTGTCCTGAGGCTTCAGAGACTGTGGTCAGAAAAGCAGTTTAATGTTTTTCCTGATGTGTCGTGTCTGGATCTCTTCCCTGGCTGTAGTCAGAATGAGTTGAATTGTTTTTACTCAAACCAATAACTAACCTCAAACCAGCAGTGGTTGTGCTCAGATTTCTCCAGAATCTGCTGCTTCGCTCGGGCTGCTGTCACCGACAGTCACAATCCCTTCTCTGTGCAATGTCCATACTGAATAAGATCCATATTCTAACTGATGTGTGCCATGCCTGACATGGCAGCATCCTCTGTAGCTGGCATCAGACCAGCTCTGAAACCCAACCTCCCAGAGTGACCCCAAACTGATTGGCCGTAACCAGGGGTGATCACCTGTCTCCAGGTGACATCACAAAGCAGCCAGCAGCCAATCACACGGCGGCCTGCAACATGTCCCCAAGCGGCTGCAGTGGCCAGTTTGAATGGACGGGGAGTTTGTGTCCGCTCCCAGCTCCAGGCACTGGACCCTTCAACAATCTCAACACCATCAACAACTCAATGCAGCAAGAGGTCCCTCACCCCTGACATAACTGGGCTGAGTGATGGTGTGTTTCAGAGGTTGCATCATCTCATTCGCTGTTTCAAAAGGAAGAAAAATAAATTAAAATGGATTGAATTAAATTGAAAATTGAGTACAGCCACACAAAAAGCAGCACTCGTCAGCTTTTGATGGCCTCCCTCACAACGGCGCGGAGAGCTCTTGATAGTTTGCTTTCAGAACAACTCAAAGGCCATTGTGAGGAAGTCCATCAAAAGCTGCTGAGTGCTGCTTTTTGTGTCGCTGTACTCAATTTTCAATATCTAATATCTGTACTATGTTATCTATATAGATAATCATATCTATATTATCTATAGGATAATAACTGAGATCATAAACCCAGACCAAACGAGTAGAACAGGGCATTACTGTGGGGACAATCTCCACAGGATCCTTAACATCATGACTCATGCCCAAGGTCGTGGAGTTGAGACCATAGTCTTAGCTTCCGACGCTTCCACCCCCTGAATCCTCCAAGGTCCTGACCCAATTCCTCACCCCCCCCTCCCAAAGGCTCCCTCTGCCCCCCCCTGCCAAACCCAAGCCCCCCTGACGCCTGCACCCAATCCTTCCTAAGTCCTCCCTGCTCCCGAATCCCTCTGAGTCACCGCCCCCCCCCCGAATCCCTCTACACGCCCCAATTGTAACCCTTCCCCACCCTAAATCCCTCTCAGAATTCCCCCCCCTGAATGCCTATAAATCCACCCCACCCTCAATCCCTCACATGTCTTCCTCTCAGCCCCCCCCCCCCCCCCGCCGCCGCCTCCTCCACTGGCAAAGTTCCCCAGGCTGAATGTCCCTCTATGCTCCCCCTCCCCCGCCCCCCCCAGCCCTGGCAAACTTCCACTCCCACCCTGTGAACAGCCCCTGGGCTGACGGAACCCCCCCCCCCTTTATAATTCCTGTTCCCCCCCCCCGTCAATCCCCCTCCACCCCGTTATAAGCAGCTCTGGGTCGAGTTGGATGTGGAAACTCTGCCCATTTCAAACATTAACGTTCAAATGACTAATTCCCCTGACACTGAGCAGCCTGTGTTATAATATCCCCCACCCCCATCCTGTACAACAGACCCCCTGTCTGATTCCCCCTCCCCCCCGACCCTCTTCCCCCATTGTCCCCTTTCTCTGATAACCCCTGACTCTGGACAGCCTGTGTTATAATATTCCCCCCTCTTGTACAACAGACCTCCTTCCCTCTCTGAATAACAACTCCTGGCTCTGAACAAGCAGCTGTGTTACACATTTCCCCCATTTCAGCAGTTTCTGCCCCCCCCCCCCCCCTCCGCTGTGTTCCTGGCCCTTCGCTGCTTGTCAACAACAAACCCGTGATCTGGCCCGTTCCCCCACGAGAGAGCAGAGAGGGAGATAAGAGGCAGAGAAGCAGAGAGATATAGAGATGGAGTTAGAGAGAATGCTGCTGTAATTCAGACAGAGTGAGTCACAGAGAGAGGGAAACAAAGATCAGATACGGAGAGAGATAAGAGGCAGAGAGATATCGAGATGGAGATAGAGAGAATGCTGCTGTAATTCAGACAGAATGATTCACAGAGAGAGGGAAGCAGAGATCAGATACAGAGAGAGATAAGAGGCAGAGAGATATAGAGATGGAGATAGGATGCGACTGTAATTCAGACATTGATTCACAGAGAGAGGGAGGGAGCAGAGATAGACAGAGATAAGAGGCAGAGATATAGAGATGGAGTTAGTGCGGAATCTGCTGTGATTCAGACAGAATGATTCACAGAGAGAGGGAAGCAGAGAACAGATAGAGATATAGAGACAGAGGATGCTACTGTAATTCAAACAGACTGAGTCAGCGGGAGGCAGAGATAGAGAGGGGGAAGCAGAGAGAGATAGAGAGAGGCAAGCAGATAGCTAGAGAGGTAAGACAGAGAAGCAGAGTTAAAGTTCAAATTTTATTCGTCACAAGTAGGCTTACATTAACACTGCAATGAAGTTACTGTGAAAAGATGGCAATAGAGAGAATGCTGCTGTACTTCAGACAGAATGAGTCAGAGAGGGAGCAGAGATAGATAGAGCGAGAGAGAGAGAGAGATGGAGAGGAGGCTGCTGTGATTGAGATAAAATGATCCACAGAGAGGGAGAGATCTGCAGAGAGGCTGAGATACAAAGTGAGATGTCGAGACAAATAGAAAGTGGGGCTTTGGCAGGACAGAGTGACAAAGTTTCAGAGAGAGTGAAAGATAGAGAGAATGAGAGAAAAAGGGAAAGATGCTGCCATTGTGAGAGGCTGAGGTATAAAGGATGGGGAGAGACCGGGATTGGAAAGATGTGGAGAAACAGTTCTGAGGATGGGGGAGTTGCACAGACAGAGCTTCAGGGAGAGGGATTGAAATCTGTGGGATTACATTGGAGCAGGGATCACTGGGAATACCCCCTCCCCCTGACATACAGACCACTAACCCTAAGTGTAAAAGCCCCACCAGTCGATCTGTGAATAAAAATGAACGACAAAGACTTTTATTAACATTTTTCTCTCTGGTTATAGCTCTTGTCCGAGGATTCCTCACGGCAAAACTATTCGCTCTCTGCATCGCCAAAGTTTCCATAGGAATTCTCCTTGGAAGAGAGAAAGAGAAAATAAAGTGAAATTTGATTAAACACAAAACAAAAGCTGATTAAAAACAATAAAAGGCACAGCAAGATCCCAGGACTTGCTGAAATTCACAATCTCACTGGGGAGGTGGGGGAAACATTCATTTTCACCTCCTCATTATTAAACCCTTGACAAAATGGGAACAAGTTTCAAATGCAATGAACTTCCAACTGCCTCCTGTCTGTCCCGATATTGAATTTATTAAACACGTCAAAGCATTCTGGGGGCTTTACTCCAGAGACAGGCCAGTGAATAAACACAGGAGGCCCCAATGATGTTCCCACTTCTATCAGTCACCTCTCCCCGCCCCCCCCCCCTCTGTTTCTCCCTCTCCGTCTCTTACACACTTCCCCCAGACATCTATCTGTCCAATACCCCGTCTCTGCTCCTGTCTCTGGATAACCTGTCCTGATCTCTGCTCTGTTTCTCTATCTCAGGGTGAATCTGGATTGAAATGCTCTCTCTAAGTTTCTGTCTGACCGTTTAAAATGAAACTCACAATCAAAAGGGAAATGAGAGGGGGGTGCAGGAGAAGGAAAATCCACAATCCCACCCTGAAGCGGCTGCTGCACATTTTATTGAACCATTGAATTCAGCCACTTAAACCCTTTTGGGGGATTAGCAAACGCAAAAGTGCTCCTGAGATTTAGGCCGTGAAGTGCGGCCTAGTCACAGAGGCTGCATTATTCCTCAGGTAGAAAGAACAAACCCCCCTCTCTCCCACCGCCCCCCCCCCCCCCCCCCCGCAGTTAAACAGAACAATCTTCTCCATCCACACCCACAAATCCCAGCGCCCTGTCTAAAAACACAAGCAGGACTCTGGGATTGAGAACAAGCCTTTCCCCCAGGCTCAGGAACTTGAATTTCAGCTCCCTCTCCCTCCCGAGTGCTTCACAGTGAGAGAGAGAGAGAGAGACTGGGAATGCTGCAATCAGGATCCCACAGGGAGTCCCACACTGCAGGAGGGCACCCCCCACACCCCCGAGCCTCTGTCTCTATCCCCCTACCCCCCTCCACTAAGCCCCCGACACTCCCCACCCCTTCTCTGTTCCTCTCTCTGTTCCCCACCCTCCTTCCCCTCCATCTTTTCATGTTTAAAGTGTGGGGTGATGTCACAGTGCGGGGAATATGGGGCGAGGAGGAGGGGGGACAGAGAGCATGAGGGCACAGCAAGATCCCACACACACAGTCTGAGCAGGGCCAGATACAAAGTGATTTTTAAGTGAGGATTGGGTTAAAGTGAGTGGGCAATGAGGGGAACCACACGTCTCCCTCTCTCTCCCTCGCTCCCCCCCCCCCTCCATCTCTCCCCCACCCCAAATAAAAATAATGACAAGTCACTCCAGGATTGGGGCTGTTTGTACATTCGATATGAACAGGGAACCTTCCACTTCGAGCACAGTCACACCTCTCTCTCCGATTCCCTCTGTCTCTCACTGTTTCTTTCTCTCTGCCTGTTTCTCTGCCTCTATCTCTGAACCTGTCCAGCCCCCTCTGTGTCTCTTTTGCTTTCCCCCCAGATCTATATATATATCCAATACCCCATCTCTGCCCAGGTCTCTCCTACTCTGGATAATCTGTCCTGATCTCTGCTCTGTTTCCACCGTCTGGGGATGAATGGGGATTAAAATGCTCTCTCTGATAAGTTTCTGTCTGACCGTTTCAAATAATGACGTGTTGTGGGCCACGTTTGCTATTTCTCAGTGATTTCCATGGGGAAATGGGGAGGGAAGCTCCTTCTGCAAAGCCAGATCTCTCTCTCACTGCAATGTGGCAGCAGCCAGATTCCAATATTTTATATTGGGAAAAAATCTATTCAAACACAACAGCCCAGATTCAGCCTCAGTCACACAGCCGCTGGTTACAAATCCCACCTTCTGGGAGGGTGTGAGTGAGGGTCTTTTCCCCAGAGACTGGGGAGCTGGGCTGTGAGTGCAGAGCAGAGGACCCCCCCCCTAACCCAGCCCCCCTCCAGTGTGTCTCCTCTCCCTGCCCCTCTGCCTTTGATCTCCCTCTGTTACCCTCCCTTTCTCTCTCTCCCTCCCTTTCTCTCTTTCCCTCCCTTTCTCTCTCCCTGTCTTTCTCTGTCTCTGTCCATCTCTCTCTCCCTCCCTGTCTCCCTCTCTCTCTCCCTCCCTGTCTCTCTCTTTCTCTCTCTCTCTGTCTTTCCCTCCCTGAAATTAAATGAACAACAATTCACATTGGTGTTTTCCTTCACATTTTATTGAAAGGTGAAATATAGACAGGAATGTCTGGGGAGAGAGAGAGGGGAGGGGTGCTGGGATTGGTAAGAACGCTGGAGAGACAGAGACAGGGAAATTATGAACCGCCCCCCCCCCCCCCCCCCCATCCAAATAGAAATTCCTGGGAAAAGAGAGAGGAGAATCTGGAGTCACACAGCACAGAAACAGGCCATTCGGCCCACCAGCTCGATGCTGGCCATCAAATCCCAATCTATCCTCCCCCCATTCCCCAGCGCTTGCTGCACAGACTACGATGCCTCGGTGATTGAAGTGCTTGAATTTACCCGACCCCGTTTCCACTTTCTTTCCTTGAACCCACTTTGCGGTCCGTGAGCGAGATTTCGTTTCATAAAGTGTGGTCGCCTCACATGCTCCAGGGACCCGGGTTCAATTCCCAGCTCAGGTCACTGTGATCCTGTGTCTCTTCCCCCACCCCCTCACTGCACCCCCCACAAACCTCACCTCTTGCTGTCTTTTCCTGTTTTCCCCCTCACTCTCCCCCTCTTTCCCTCCCTCCATCTTTATCTGTCTTTCTCTCTCTCTGTCTGTCCATCTCTCTCTCCTCCCTCCATCTTTCTCTGTCTTTCTCTCTCTCTCCCTCCCTCCATCTTTCTCTGTCGTTCTCTCTCTCTCTCTCTCTCTCTCACTCCCTCCATCTTTCTCTGTCTTTCTCTCTCTCTCTCTCACTCCCTCCATCTTTCTCTCTCTCTCTCTTCCGCTCCCTCCATCTTTCTCTCCCTCCCTGTCTTTCTCTCTCTCTCTCTTTCCACCCCTCCCTGTCTGTCTTTCTCTCTGTCTCTCCCCCTCCCTCCATCTTTCTCTGTCTCTCTCTCTCTCTCACTCACACTGTTTCTCTCTCTCTTTCTCCCTGCCTGTCTCTTTCTCTCCCTGTCTTTCCCCCTCTCTCTCTCTGTCTTTCCCCCTCTCTCTCTCTGTCTTTCCCCCTCTCTCCCTCTCTGTCTCTTTCTCTCCCCCTCTCTGTCTCTTTCTCCCTTTCTCGCTCTCTCCCTTTCTCTCTCTCCCCCCCACTCTGCCTCTTTCTCTCTCCCCCTCTCTGTCTCTCTCACACACTGTCTCTCTCTAATATGGTTATGAAGCTGCATATATAAGGTTAAAGATGTGGTGTTTGACAAATGTAAATATTGAAAAGAAATGCTGAGAAAACCAAAACGAACCATTCAGCGTTGTGTCTTTAGAAAGCCTGTGTCTTTGTGCTGGGGATTTTAAACTGCAGAAAGCAGGGCTGCAGAAGACAACTTTACAACATTTGTGTCCAAAGCAGCAGCCAGAGTCCCAGCAGAGCAAAACAGGCTTTGAATTGGGTCAATGATTTTAAAACAAGCTCCCAAACACACACAACCAATTGCATTCAAATTGGGGCGTTGGTGACAGCCTCAAGCCACTCAAATTGCAGGAATACTGTGAGGAAATTCTGGGTATTTAAACCCGGGACAGGGGGAAATAACGGGGAGGGAGCGACCTTGCTGCCTCTTTAGATTGAAGGAGGGAGAGTCTGATACTGAATCCTGCAGTAATATATACAGCTTCATCACATCACCATCTAAATAGAAGCAGAAACCAACTCAGAAAGTATTCCAGACCCAAGCAGCAGAAGAAAGTTCACACTTCCAACAGACGCCTGGTGTTATATTATTTGAGGGTGACTCTATTCTGTAATGATTTATTTCATTATTCCTGAGTGAGTCTTGTCATTGGAACAGCATTCTATTGGGGAGTTTATTCAGTTTGTTCATTGTTTTAATAAGGTTGTCACCCAGTCTAAATTAAAGACCTGTTAGTTGTTCCTGATGGAGAGAGTGTCAGATCCTGCTTTAATTTACCAATTGCTGCCACAGTCCAAAGCTGTGCGGGTTCGGTGGATTGGCCGTGTTAAATTGACCCTAGAGTCAGGGGGATTAGCAGGTTAAAAGTGTAGGGTCATGGGATTAGGGCCTGGTTGGGATTGTGGTCGGTACAGACTAGAAGGGCCGAATGGCCTCCTTCTGCACTGTAGGGATTGAATGTCTAAAACCAGTAGCTTCCTCCTGTCTCACACACACTTACTTAAGATTACGAGGCAAGGTGTATCCCTTTAGGGGTTACAAAATAGCGCAGAGGGAAACATCACCTCAGCGTGGTAACAATATTTACAATCCCACAATCACACATCCACCCTCCCTTAGTCAATGAATGAATGATTCAAATTACAATGAAGGTAATTCTGCACAGCAAGATCCCACTGCCAGTCCCACGATGGAGGAGGACACCCCCAGACTCTGTGTCTCTTTCCCCCTGCCCCTCCTGAGACCCTCTCACACAGCCCCCCCCCCCCCCACACACCCTCTCTGTTTAGCTCTCCCTCCATTTCTCTATCTCTCTCTCTGCCTCCTCCGCCTCCCCAACCCTTCTCCTTCTCCTCAATCTTTCCTGTTTAAAGTTCTGCTCATGGGTCACAGTGTGAGGAATAGGGAGCCAGACCCACCTGTGTGCACAGCAAGATCCCACACACACACAACCTGGTGAGGGCCGGATTAAATAAATGCTGTGGGTGAGGACTGCAGGAGAGTGTGGGGGAAATGGGATCCACTCCTCTCTCTCTCTTCCCAAATTAAATTGACAACAATTCACATTGGTGTTTTCTTTAACCTTTTATTGAAAGATGAAATATAGACAGGAATGTCTGGGGAGAGAGAGAGGGGAGGGGTGCTGGGATTGGTAAGAACGCTGGAGAGACAGAGACAGGGAAATTCTGTACCCCCCCCCCATCCAAATAGAAATTCCTGGGAAAAGAGAGAGAGAAAAGAATCTGGAGTCACACAGCACAGAAACAGGCCCTTCGGCCCACCAGCTCGATGCTGGCCATCAAATCCCAATCTATCCTCCTCCCATTCCCCAGCACTTTCTCCAGAGCCTATGATGCCTCGGCGATTAAAGTGCTTGAATTTACCCGACCCCTTTTCAAGCTTTTTCCTTGAACCCACTTTGCGGTCCCTGAGCCAGATTTTGTTTAATAAAGTGCGGTCGCTGTTGCAGTGCGGGCAAAGGCCACAGGCCCAGTGTGTGCACAGCAAGATCCCACAGCAGCAGCAGCAATGTGAACCTGAATCAGATGGGACACAGTCCTCCCCCCAAACCCCACCCCCCCCCCAACTCTCTCGCCTGCTGTGACCCCCCTTCCCCACTCACTACCCTGTGTGTGTGTGTGTGTGTGTGTCTGCATTATCCCAAATCTCCAGAAAGGCTGGAACTCCCTCTTAAAAGTAATCCTTTTTAAAACTAAAATCCCTGTGGTGCACAGCAAGATCCCACAAAGTGCAGTCAGCTGTGTTGAGCGTTTTTTAAATTTGGGAATTGTTTATACAGAGTGAGGGAGCCAGAGAGGGGCTGAGACAGTGAAATCCCTCTCTCAGGACCCTCAGAATTAAACTGGAGACCCTGTCCCTCACTGAAACCCCCCCTCCCTCTAACAGCCTGTGTCTCTCCCCCTGCATCTAACCCACAACTCCAGCTGTTTCCAACCCTCCCTCTTCCTCTCTCTCCTTGCCTCTCTGTCCACATCTGTTTCTGCTCGAGAAGAGACAGGGAGAGAGAGAACAGGGAGAGAGAGAGAGACGGGGAGAGACAGAGATAAAGCGAGAGAGACAGATATTTGATAATTAATTGTGTATGGTCGCATTATTGAGTGTGGTTTAATTTGGTGATTTTTTTATACAGAGAGGCAGAGAGAGAGGTGAAGACAGTGACATTCTCTCCCTGGCACCCTCGCAAGTTCAAAGACACAAAAGCTGCAGACACTCACACACACAAACTGGGTTTGGTAAGTTTCCCAATCTCTGCAGCTTCCCATGTGGCCCAGGGTTTGAATTGAAATTTAAAAGCAGCTTGGAGACACTGCAGGATTTTTGAGTTGAGTTTCTCCCCCCCTCACCCTGTAAATATAAAATAGAAATTCCTGGATTAAAATATTCCCTTGGACAGAGCAGAGGGAATGTGTGAGTGGTGTGTGTGTGTGTCTGAGACCGAGGCTGGATTTGGGAATATCTGTCTGCTGAAGAGGGTCAGTGAAACCATCCTGGCTGAATATCTCATCGCTAAAGAGTCACAGAGAGAGATATCTGATAAATAAATGTGTTACTGAACCCACTCTGGATGCTCCCTCTATCTCTGTCTCTCTCAGTAACTTCATTGCAGTGTTAATGTAAGCCTTGTGACACGAATAAATAAACTTTAAATCTTTCAACTTTAAAAACTCTCTCCTTCTGTCTCTCTCAGTAACTGCAGCGTTAATGTGAGCCTTACTTGTGACAGGAATAAACAAACTTTAAAACTTTAAACATCCTCTCTGTCTCTTTATCTCTCTGTCTCTTTATCTATGTCTCTGTGTGTCTCTCTCTCAGTAACTTCATTGCAGTGTTAATGTAAGCCTTACTTGTGACACTAATAATCAAACTTTAAAACTTTCAACTTTAAAAACTCTGTCTGTGTGTCTCTGTCTCAATTCAGACACTAGTTCAGTGCCAGGTTGAGAGGGGGTCAGTATTGAGCAGAATGGGAGGCAGTTTGATACAAAGTTTGCAGAAACTGCAGCGAGTGTTTGTAAACATGTTGGGTTTGTGGAAAGGTCAGTGTGTAACAAGCTGAGGGAAGGTGTTTCCACTTCACATGTGGCTACTTTTTGGCAATGGGAGTTACCTTTGCATCTACAGGGAGCTCTGAAGCCTCATGGCTTTCTGCCTGCCTCTGTTTGAACAGTTTAATATGTTTCAGCACTGAGACCTCTGGCCCTTGTTGGGAATATCAGTCTCCCAGAATACCAGTATACCTGACTGCCCACCTCCCCCCCGCCCGCCACCCCCAGCCCCCAACCCTGTGTGTGTGTTGTCCCAAGTCTGGAGACTTCCCCACAGTCCCCTGAAAGGTTTAAACTGCCTCTGAGAAAACACCCTTTTTAAAACAAAATCCCCAGCAAGATCCCACAAGGTGCAGTCAGCTGTGTTGAGTGTTTTGTAATTTGGGAACAGTTTATACAGAGAGAGAGAGAGGCAGAGAGGGGCTGAGACAGTGAAATCAAACCCCCCGGGACACCCAGAATGAAAATCACACAGCACAAAATCCCAGGATTGCCCCTTTCCAGGTTTTACTGAGAGATTGTCCAACTAAATATTAATTCCTGGGAAAAAGAGGGAGAGAGAGAGAGAATAAAGAACAAAGAACAGTACAGCACAGGAAACAGGCCCTTCGGCCTTCCAAGCCTGTGCCGCTCCTTGGTCCAACTAGACCAATCGTTTGTATCCCTCCATTCCCAGGCTGCTCATGTGACTATCCAGGTAAGTCTTAAACGATGTCAGCGTGCCTGCCTCCACCACCCTACTTGGCAGCGCATTCCAGGCCCCCACCACCCTCTGTGTAAAAAACGTCCCTCTGATGTCTGAGTTATACTTCGCCCCTCTCAGCTTGAGCCCGTGACCCCTCGTGATCGTCACCTCCGACCTGGGAAAAAGCTTCCCACTGTTCACCCTATCTATACCCTTCATAATCTTGTACACCTCTATTAGATCTCCCCTCATTCTCCGTCTTTCCAAGGAGAACAACCCCAGTCTACCCAATCTCTCCTCATAGCTAAGACCCTCCATACCAGGCAACATCCTGGTAAACCTTCTCTGCACTCTCTCCAATGCCTCCACGTCCTTCTGGTAGTGCGGCGACCAGAACTGGACGCAGTACTCCAAATGTGGCCTAACCAGTGTTCTATACAGCTCCATCATCAGACTCCAGCTTTTATACTCTATACCCCGTCCTATAAAGGCAAGCATACCATATGCCTTCTTCACCACCTTCTCCACCTGTGTTGCCACCTTCAAGGATTTGTGGACTTGCACACCTAGGTCCCTCTGTGTTTCTATACTCCTGATGACTCTGCCATTTATTGTATAACTCCTCCCTCCCTACAGGAGAGGCAGATAGAGGAAGGAAATGGAGAGAAAAGCAGAGAGAAATAGACAGAATGGGGGAAAAGCTGTGGAGAGGATGAAATGAAAATCTGAACATCTGTAAACTGAATTGTAAAGGCCTCTGTGAATTTTATTCAACAATTAGGTTCATTGCTCTGTCTCCGACCCCTGTTATTTTAGATTTAAAACAAACTTATAGACAGTTTCATGCATAATTTACTCTTTGCCACCCACCAAAGGGTTAACCTGTTTGTGACTAATTGCAAAGCCGGGATATTTTAACCCCAGGCTTTCAAACTCCAGCCCCCCCATACACCCCACAATCGAACCAGAACTGGTTCATCCGAGGAAGCGTGATTAAAATTAAACCTGGATCAGGGTAAGAAAGAGACAACTCACATGCGGCCTATAGAACAGGCCTCAGTCCATCCATCCTCCTCTGGAGAAAAGCCCCTTGTCCAAGGATTCCGAGTCCCATTGCAGTCTTCAAAATTCAAATCCCTGGGAAGAAGAGAGAGAGAAAATAATTAATTAAAATACAAGAAATTGTTTAAATTAAATAGCACAAGAGGCCAGGATTCCCCTTCTGAGATTTTACTGAGAGATTGTCGAACTAGATATGAATTATTGGGGAAAAGAGAGAGAAAATTAATTAAATACAAGAAACCATTTAAATTAAATCTCACCGAAACGCAGGATTCCCCCCTCTCAGTTACACAATCTCTCAGAAACATCAGAATGGCATGAACAGAGAGAGAGAAATCTACAAACAGAATCTCCTAAAACTGAATCAAATATTCACAACCCCCCCCGTCCATCCCTGTCTCCCTCTCAGACTCCAGGAGCTGCTCATCTCCCTCTTTCAGTTTGGGAAGGGGCTGCTGATTCCTTCGGGACACTTTTTAAAATCGCCCTCCCGGGATTGATTTCTACAACTCCCTCCATCTCCCTTTCACTATCTCCCTCTCTTTTCTCCCTCTGCTCCTGTCTCTCTCACTCAGTGTAAAGATGGATGTCCCTGTCTAGATCCTTGTCCCTGTCCCCTCTCTTTGTCACTCATTGTCTCTGTCCATAGCTGTTTCTTTCCCTCTCTCTCATGTACTCTGCATTGAAATGAGCGATGCCATATTCCTGTCTCCCTGTTTATAATAACACAGTTTTTGTTGATTAAAGGTTTAAAGAGACACAAAGGAAGATGGAGCCAGAGAGAGAGAGAGATTCTGGTGAGTGATAGACAGATATGGAAGAATGTTCGCGAGAGAGAGATTCTGGTGAGTGATGGGACAGATATGGAAGAATGATCGAGAGAGAGAGAGAGAGAGATTCTGGAGAGTGATAGATATGGAAGAATGCTCGAGAGAGAGAGAGAGATGAATGGAAAGAAACAGGAAGGGAGAGAAAGCTGAAGATAGGGGAAAAGTACTGGAGGGAGAGACAGAGAGAAAAGCAGAGAGAAATAGACAGAATGGGGAAGAAAGCTGTAGAGGGGAAGATAAATGTAAAGGCTGAACTTCAGAAAATTGAATTGTAATGTCCTCTGTGAAACGTATTTAACATTCGGGTACGTCAGTCTCTCCCATCCCTGTTACTTTGGATTTGCATCAAACTTTTAGAAAGTTTCATATTACAGATATTTAATTTACTCTTTGCCACCCACCAAACGAATTGCAAAGCCGGGATATTTTAACCCCAGGGTTTTAAACTCCAGCCTCCCCACTTCCCACAATTGAATCAGAACTGGTTCATCCGAGGAAGCGAGATTAAAATTAAACCTGGATCAGGGTAATAAGAGATAACAACTCACTTGCAGCCTATAGAACAGGCCTCAGTCCATCCATCCTCCTCTGGAGAAAAGCCCCTTGTCCAAGGATTCCAAGTCATGTTGCAGTCTTAAATTCAAATCCCTGGGGAACAGAGAAAATAATTAATTAAAGTACAAGAAAATGTTTAAATTAAAGAGCACAAGAGCCCCAGGATTCCCCCTTCTAAGATCTCACTGAGACATTGTCTAACTAAATATTAATTCCTTGGGAGAGATAGAATATAATTAATTTAAATATAAGAAAATGTTTAAATTAAATAGCACAAGAGCCCAGGATTCCCCCTTCTTAGATTTTACTGAGAGATTGTCCAACAAAATATTATTTCCTGGGAAAAAGAGGGAGAGAGAGGGAATAAAAAAGAGAGACAGATAGAGGAAGGAAAGGGATGGAGAGAGAGAAAGCAGAGAGAAATAGACAGAATGGGAGAAAAGCTGCAGAGAGGACTAAATGAAATTCTAAACTTCTGAAAACTGAATTGTAAAGGCCTCTGTGAATTTTATTCTGCAATTAGGAACAGCGCTCTGTCTCCCATCCCTGTTATCTTGGATTTAAAACAAATTGAGACAGTTTCATATTACAGACATTTAATTTACTCTTTGCCACCCACCTAAGGGTTAGTGTGTTTGTAACTAATTGCAAAGTGGGGATATTTTAACCCCAGGGTTTCAAACTCCAGCCCACCTCACACCCCACAATCGAACCAGGACTGGTTCATCCGAGGAAGCGAGATTAAAATTAAACCTGGATCGGGGTAATAAAGAGACGACAACTCACATGCGGCCTATAGAACAGGCCTCAGTCCATCCATCCTCCTCTGGAGAAAAGCCCCTTGTCCAAGGATTCTGAGTCCCATTGCAGTCTCTCATGTATTCTGAATTGAAATGAGCGATGCCATATTCCTTTCTCCCTGTTTACAATAACGGAGAGTTTTTATTGATTAAAGATTTAAAGAGACACAAAGAAAGATGGAGCCAGAGAGAGAGAGACATTCTGGAGAGTGATAGACAGATATGGAAGAATGCTCGAGAGAGAGAGAGAGAGATAAGAACATAAGAACATAAGAAATAGGAGCAGGAGCAGGCCATCTAGCCCCTCGAGCCTGCCCCGCCATTCAATAAGATCATGGCTGATCTGACGTGGATCAGTACCACTTACCCGCCTGATCCCCATAACCCTTAATTCCCTTACCGCTCAGGAATCCATCCATCCGCGCTTGAAACATATTCAGCGAGGTAGCCTCCACCACCTCAGTGGGCAGAGAATTCCAGAGATTCACCACCCTCTGGGAGAAGAAGTTCCTCCTCAACTCTGTCTTATACCGACCCCCCTTTATTTTGAGGCTGTGTCCTCTCGTTTTAACTTCCTTCCTAAGTGGAAAGAATCTCTCCGCCTCCACCCTATCCAGCCCCCGCATTATCTTATAAGTCTCCATAAGATCCCCCCTCATCCTTCTAAACTCCAACGAGTACAAACCCAATCTCCTCAGCCTCTCCTCATAATCCAAACCCCTCATCTCCGGTATCAACCTGGTGAACCTTCTCTGCACTCCCTCCAATGCCAATATATCCTTCCTCATATAAGGGGACCAATACTGCACACAGTATTCCAGCTGCGGCCTCACCAATGCCCTGTACAGGTGCATCAAGACATCCCTGCTTTTATATTCTATCCCCCTCGCAATATAGGCCAACATCCCATTTGCCTTCTTGATCACCTGTTGTACCTGCAGACTGGGCTTTTGCGTCTCATGCACAAGGACCCCCAGGTCCCTTTGCACGGTAACATGTGGAAAGGATGAGTGGAAAGAGACAGGAAGGGAGAGAAAGCTGAAGATGGGAAAAAGTACTGGAGGGAGAGACAGAGAGAAAAGCAGAGAGAAATAGACAGAATGGGGAAGAAAGCTGTAGAGGGGAAGATAAATGTAATGGCTGAACTTCAGAAAATTGAATTGTAATGTCCTCTGTGAAACCTATTTAACATTCGGGTAAATCACTCTCTCCCACCCCTGTTATTTTGGATTTATATCAAACTTTTAGACAGTTTCATATTACAGATATTTAATTTACTCTTTGCCACCCACCAAAGGGTTAACATGTTTGTGACTAATTGCAAAGCCGGGTTATTTTAACCCCAGGGTTTCAAACTCCAGCCCTCCCACATCCCACAATCTAACTAGAACTGCTTCATCCGAGGAAGCGAGATTAAAATTAAACCTGGATTGGGGGAATAAGAGATAACAACTCACATGCGGCCTATAGAACAGGCCTCAGTCCATCCTTCCTCCTCTGGAGAAAAGCCCCTTGTCCAAGGATTCCGAGTCCCATTGCAGTCTTCAAAATTCAAATTCCTGGGAAGAAGAGAAAATAATTAATTAAAATACAAGAAAATGTTTAAATTAAATAGCACAAGAGCCCAGGATTCCCCCTTCTCAGTTGCACAATCTCTCAGTAAAATCTAAACATTAATTCTTGGGGAAAGAGAGAGAGAGAAAATAATTAAAATACAAGAAATTATTTAAATTAAATACAACAGCAAAAACCCAGGATCTCCCCTTAGTTACAAAATCTCTCAGTGACATCCAAACACAAGTCAGTTGTAAAGCAGAGACTAAAGAGATTGAGAGAGTTCCCTCCCTGTGTGTTTCTCTCTGTCTCTCTATTCCACTCTCATTCAGATCTCGCTCCCTCTGATATGAAACATTAAATCTGGATCAGGTTAATAAACACACACAACTCACCCGGGTGAAGCCTCAGTCAGCCCTCCCTCTGGAAGAAGCTCCTCTCCCTCGTCCTGGTCACAAACATTCCCGTCCTTTGGATCCGCGACACATCCCCAGTTTTCAAAATTCCTCAGGAGAAAGAGAGATAAAAATTGGTTAAAAAGAGAGAGAAAAAGAGACAAGGCCATTTTAACAATAAGACACACAACATATCACAGCGAGGAGTCCAGCATTTCCATTCAAGTCCATTCAGCATCATGTCCACACAAGCAAAGCACAGGTCAAAAAGCAGATTGACACACACACTGACACACACACACACTGAATCAGAGTGGGAATGTTTTCAGTGCAGGGGGATTATTGGTGTGGGGACTGAAGGCTCTCAGATTCACATTTATCCTGAGTGTGCTGGATGCAAACCCCACCCGAAGTCTCTGACATGTTTACAATGTCTGTCTCTCTATTGAGATGCTAATTCACCCCCCCTCCCCCTCTCACCCCAGAGGAGTTTGTGGCAATGTCAGACTGACTCTTGATATGTTAATGCAGGCCGGCAATGGATTCTGCAAGTTCCTGTCTTTAGTTTCTTTAGTTTAGTTTCAAACTTTATTTCTTTTCCCCTGTAGGTCGTGTTCGTCCATTTCAAACACCCCCTGACCCCCCCACAGCAGCCCTGAAAATCCTTGCAGCCGCTCCCCACAACCCAGCGAGTGGAGGGGGAATGGGGATGTGTGAGTGAGTGTATTGGGGGGATTGTGTCAGTGTGTGTCTGTCTATCCCCCCCTCTCTGCTCACACTTCCTGCCCAGCCTGCTGAAGACAGGGAAAGAATGGGAGTTGAACAAAGCCTCCTCTCTGCCTCCATTTTCAAAGGATTTGCCCCTTTCTCACACCAGTTTTGACCATTGAGCTGTCCCTATCAATTGGAACAAAGTTTTATTAATCTCCCTGTGAGATATGAAGTCACTAAAAAACTAAATATAGGCAAAAACATCCCATTATTATACAGGGAGCTTCAATGGGATTTTAAACTGAAATCCTCGGATGTCAATTCCGTAGGTGAAAAGTTTCTAATTCATTAATTTGGATTAAATTAAAACCGGCCAGTATATTCTCACCAGCTGCTTTCTGTTAACTCTCCCCCTTATCACCGGTGGTTAGCACTGCTGCCTCACAGCGCCAGGGACCCGGGTTCGATTCCCGGCTTGGGTCACTGTCTGTGCAGAGTCTGCACGTTCTCCCCGTGTCTGCGTGGGTTTCCTCCGGGTGCTCCGGTTTCCTCCCACAGTCTGAAAGATGTGCTGGTCAGGGTGCATTGGCCGTGCTAAATTCTCCCTCAGTGTAACCCGAACAGGCACTGGAGTGTGGAGACTAGGGGATTCTAGAACATAGAACATAGAACATTACAGCGCAGAACAGGCCCTTCGGCCCACGATGTTGCACCGACCAGTTAAAAAAAAAAACTGTGACCCTCCAACCTAAACCAATTTCTTTTCGTCCATGAACCTATCTACGGATCTCTTAAACGCCCCCAAACTAGGCGCATTTACAACTGATGCTGGCAGGGCATTCCAATCCCTCACCACCCTCTGGGTAAAGAACCTACCCCTGACATCGGTTCTATAACTACCCCCCCTCAATTTAAAGCCATGCCCCCTCGTGCTGGATTTCTCCATCAGAGGAAAAAGGCTATCACTATCCACCCTATCTAAACCTCTAATCATCTTATATGTTTCAATAAGATCCCCTCTTAGCCGCCGCCTTTCCAGCGAAAACAATCCCAAATCCCTCAGCCTCTCCTCATAGGATCTCCCCTCCATACCAGGCAACATCCTGGTAAACCTCCTCTGCACCCTCTCACAGTAACTTCATTGCAGTGTTAATGTCAGCCTACTTGTGACACTCGTAAATAAACTGAAACTGAGGGAGCTTTACTCTGTATCTAACCCCGTGCTGTATCTCTCCTGGGAGTGTTTTATGGGGACAGTGTAGAGCGAGCTTTACTCTGTATCTAACCCCGTGCTGTCCCTGTCCTGGGAGTGTTTGATGGGGACAGTGTAGAAGGAGCTTTACTCTGTATCTTACCCCGTGCTGTCCCTGTCCTGGGAGTGTTTGAAGGGGACAATGTAGAGCGAGCTTTACTCTGTATCTTACCCCGTGCTGTCCCTGTCCTGCGAGTGTTTGATGGAGACAGTGTAGAAGGAGCTTTACTCTGTATTGAACCCCGTGCTGTATTTGTCCTGGGAGTGTTTAATGAGGACAGTGTCGAGGGAGCTTTACTCTGTACCTAACCCTGTGCTGTACCTGTCCTGGGAGTGTTTGATGGGGGACAGTGTAGAGGGAGCTTTACTCTGTACCTAACCCTGTGCTGTACCTGTCCTGGGAGTGTTTGATGGGGACAGGACTTGGGGGACATTGGATTTTAGACCATGTTTAGGGTTTTAGACTTTTCGGAGTGAAATTCAGGAACACTTTGCCACACCAGGTGTGATATTAGTTTGGAACTACCTTCTATAATTCACAGTTGATGCTCAGTCGCTTATTAATGTTCAAACCTGAAGTTGATCGATGATTTTTTACACACAGGAGAATCAATTTAAAATCAATGGGTTGATGTTAAAATAGTTGCAGGAACAGAGAGACCTGGGCTTTCAGTTCATTTTTACATCTTAAAGATTCAACCTGGGGCTCAGAATCTGTCAGTTGAATCTACTTTTCCTGTCCCAAAAACGTGTCAACAATTGTGTTGAGGAATGTGACAAAAGGTGACATTCCTGCATCCTGCACAGTGGGGTTGGGAGGTTGTTTGAAAGGAGATTCAGAAAGTGTCAATTAGATTGTGTCTCTTTGCAGAAGGTGAGTATTTCACAGGAAATGCCGCGAGATAAAGGAAAGTTTTACCAATGTCTGCGTAACTTTCAAAGTCTCCAGACGCATGAAGGGGGCAGAGATTTTGTAATATTCAGAGCAGGAGATGCCAGACAATCACAGAATTGAAGATGTGAGGCCATCTCTTGTTTCTGAATGTCAATCTGTAGCTTTTAAACTTTAGCCCTGGGCTAATCATTCCAAGTTTGCAATCCCACACTTTGCTGTTGTGAATTTTGAGTTGTAAATTTTCTGAAATTGATTCTGTAATAAAAATCCCTGCAGGATGCAATGATTCCCATTCTGTCTGCTGCTGCAAAGCCCCAGTTTGTGTCTCAGTTTCACTATTTATCAACCATTTCAGATCCAAGAGTCATAGAATTCCTACCCTGCAGAATGAGGCCATTCAGCCCAACAAGCCTGCCCCGACAATCATCCCACCCAGGCCCCAATCCCCCTGACACTGAGGGGCAATTTAGCAAACGTGCAAACTCCACACAGACAGTCACTCGAGGCGGGGAATCGAACCCAGATCCCTGGCGCTGTGAGTCAGCAGTGCTAACCACTGTGCCACCGTGTCGCCCGGTGATGAGGCAGAACGTTTGCCAAAGTGCACAGAAATAGGCAGCATTGTCAGCATTTTAGCTGGAAGCTTCAAATGACAAAGGGATCATAATAGTAGAGTCACAGAATCCCTGCAGTGCAGAAGGAGACCATTCAGCCCATCGAGTCTGTACAGACTCTCTGACACATTACCTACTCAGGCCCTTGACCCAGCCCTATCCCCGTAACCCCACACATTTACCTTAATCCACTGAACCGACCCAGGTTTGGACAGGAAACGGCAATTTACTGTGTCCAATCCACAAATTTGGAAAATACTGGGATGGATTGAGAAATGGTTTCCGGGCAGAAAACAGAGCTCAGATACAAATGGGCTCTTTGGCCCAACTTTTCCCTGCCACCCAGTTTTTACCATTAAGCTGGTACCAATTGCCTGTGTTTGGCCCAAATCCCTCCATACCAATCTTACCAGAATAACTGTCTGAATGCTTTTTAAAATATAAAATTGTGCCCGCTTCTACTACGACCTCTTCTGAACCTTCTACTACGACCCGGCTGAGCTAAGACCCCCTACCCTTCCGGGGACCGTATCCCTCTATCCCCATCCTATTCATGTATTTGTCCAGACGTTCCGTAAAACTCACTATCGTATCTGCTTCCACTACCTCTCCCGGCAGCGAGTTCCAGGCACCCACCACCCTCTATGTAAAAAAGTTGCCTCATACAACTCCTTTAAACCTTGCCCCTCACACCTTAAACCTGTGCCCCTAGTAATTGACCCTGGGAAAAAGCTTCTGACTATCCACTCTGTCCATGCTTCTCATAATCTGGTAGAATTCTATCAGGTCGCCCCTCAACCTCCGTCGCTCCAGTGAGAACAAACCAAGTTTCTCCAACCTCTCCTCATAGCTAATGCCCTCCATACCAGGCAACATCCTAGTAAATCTTTTCTGAACTCTCTCCAAAGCTTCCACATCTTTCTGGTCGTGTGTTGACCAGAATTGATCACGAGATTCTAAGTGCGGCCAAACTAACGTTCTATAAAGCTGCTCGATCCGTGCCCTCATTATTTTACAGCATGGAAACAGGCCCTTTGGCCCGACATGTCCATGCCGCCCAGTTTTTACCATTAAGTGTGTACCAATTGCCTGTGTTTGACCCATATCTCTCTGTACCAATCTTATCAATTTAGCTGTCTAAATTGTACCCGCCGCTACTACGACCTCTGGCAGCTTGTTCCAATCCCTCACAACCCTATGTGTTAAAAGAATTGCCCTCTGGACCCTCTCCTCTCTCACCTTAAACCTGCGCCCTCCAGTTTTAGACTCCCCTCCCTTTTGGAAAAGATGTTGACGTGGTTATCATAGAACAAAGAAAATTACAGCACAGGAACAGGCACTTCGGCCCTCCGAGTCTGCACTGACCATGCTGCCCGACTGAATTAAAAACCCCCACCCTTCTGGGGACCGTATCCCTCTATTCCCATCCTATTCATGTATTTGTCCAGACGCCCCATAAAACTCACTGTCGTATCTGCTTCCACTACCTCCCCGGCAGTGAGTTCCAGGCACACCACCCTCTCTGTAAAATCCTTGACTCATACATCTCCTTTAAACCTTGCCTCTTGCACCTGAAACCTATGCCCCCGAGTAATTGACTCTTCGACCCAGAGAAAAAGCTTCTGACTTTCCACTCTGTCCATGCCCCTCATAATGTTGTAGACTTCTACCAGTTCACCCCTCAACCTCCGTCGTTCCAGTGAGAACAAACCAAGTTTCTCCAACCTCTCCTCATAGCTAATGCCCTCCATACCAGGCAACATCCTGGTAAATCTTTTCTGAACCCTCTCCTTCGGGTAGTGTGTCGATCAGAGTTGAACACTATATTCCAAGTACAGCTGAGCTAAGGTTCTATAAAGTTGCTACATCCATACCCTCATTATTTTATAGACTTCTATAAGACCCTAAGCCTACTCAAGGGAAAAAAGTCCCAGTCTATCCAGCCTCTCATTATAACTCAAACCATCAACACCCTGTAGCATCCCAGTAATTATTTTCTGCACACTTTCCAGTTTAATAATATCCTAACAATAATAGGGTGACCAGAACAACACACAGCATTCCAAGTGTGGTCTTACCAATGTCTTGTACAACTTCAACAAGACGTCCCAACTCCTGTATTCAATGTTCTGACCAATGAAACCAAGCATGTGGAATGCCTTCTTCACCACTCTATCCACCTGTGACTCCACTTTCAAGGAGCTATCAATCTGTCCCCCGAGAACTCTTTGTTCTGTAACTCTCACCAACACCCGACCATTAACTGAGTAAGTCCTGCGCTGGTTCGATCTCCCAAAACGCATCACCTCGCATTTATCTAAATTAAACTCCATCTGCCATTCATCAGCCCACTGGCCCAATTGATCAAGATCCCATTGCAACCCGAGATAACCTTCTTCACTGTCCACTATGCCACAAATCTTGGTGTCATCGGCAAACTTACTAACCATGCCTCCTAAATTCTCATCCAAATCATTAATATAAAGGACAAATAACAGTGGACCCAGCACCGATCCCTGAGGCACCCCGCTGGTCACAGGCCCCCAGTTTGACAAAAAAACAACCCTCTACAACCACCCTCTGTCTTCTGTCATCAAGCCTATTTTGTATCCATTTGGCAACCTCACCCTGGATCCCGTGAGATTTAACCAAATCTTGTCTGCTTTTGTTTTTAAATGTTTACATTTTTAAACACTGAAACCTCTTGCCCTTGTTGGGAATATCAGTGCGGTTTGAGAAAAGCAAACACTGATCCCACACTCAACAGCCCCCAACACAGGACTGAGCAGAGAGTGTGAAATGTGACTGGTGTGAGTGTGGATTGTCTTTTAAAAGTGGGTAAGAAACACTCCTCCATTTTCAAATCTTTACCTTGTTTATGTAGCGTCTCGGACTCCCCTGACACTCACTATCCATCTGAATTAATCTCTATTCCTCACTGTCTAACTGTTACTCTCTGCATTGCTCCCTCTCCCTATCTCTCTGTTACTCTGCATCGCTCCATCTCTCTCTCTTCCTCTCTCTCTCTCTCTCTCCCTCTCCCTCTCTATCCCTCTCACCCTCTCCCTCTCTATCCCTCTCATCCACCATGTTGTTTATCGTTAAGGGGTCTAATCACGGAGAATTCAAACACTCTTTCTGTTTCTGTCTTGGCAGAATTAGCAACGTGAGTGGATATTTCAAGACTGGATTCACACAATACAGACAGAACGCTGGTGAGCTCAGTACACGTGGTACCTGAATGTTACAATAAGATAGAATCTGTATTCAGACAACTGTCACCCCACAGGGTCCAAACTTCACCATGTTAATTTGATTTGATTTGATTGATTTGTATTGGGATGCAGTGAAAAGTATTGTTTCTTGTGCGCTATACAGACAAAACATACCGTTCATAGAGTACACAGGGAGAAGGAGAGGAAAGGGTGCAGAATATAGTGTTGCAGTTACCGATAGGGTGGAGAGAAAGATCAGCTCACACACACTCTCTCTCTTACACACTCTCAGACACACACATAATCTCACACACACACATACACACACTCTCTCTCTCACACACACACTCTCTCTCTCACACACACACTCTCTCTTACACACTCTCAGACACACACACAAACTCTCACACACACACACAAACTCTCACACACACACACACACGCTCTCACACACACACACAAACTCTCACGCGCACACACAAACTCTCATACGCACACACAAACTCTCACGCGCACACACAAACTCTCATACGCACACACAAACTCTCAGACACACACACAAACTCTCATACGCACACACAAACTCTCACACACACACACAAACTCTCATACGCACACACAAACTCTCACACGCGCACACAAGCTCTCACACGCGCACACAAGCTCTCTCACACACACACTCTCTCTCACGCACACACAATCTCATGCACGCGCACTCTCACACTCTCTCTCACATACTCTCTCTCACACACTCTCTCTCACACTCTCTCTCACACACTCACTCTCACACACTCACTCTCACACACTCACTCTCACACACTCACTCTCACACACTCTCTCTCACACTCTCTCTCACACACTCACTCTCACACACTCACTCTCACACACTCTCTCACACACACTCACTCTCACACACTCACTCTCACACACTCACTCTCTCACACACTCACTCTCTCACACACTCTCTCTCTCACACACACACACCCTCTCTCTCTCTCTCACACACTCTCTCTCTCTCTCACACACACTCTCTCTCTCACACACTCACACACACACTCACACACACACTCCCCCTCTCACACACGCACAATGATGGGGCAAAGTGTAGAGGAAGATTTGCTCTGTATCGAACCCCATGCTGTACCTGTCCTTGGAGGACGAGAGGGGGGAGTTAATAGTGGGAAATGAGGATATGGCTGAGTCTTTAAATACGTTTTTTGTGTCGGTCTTCACGGTGGAGGACACAAATAGTTTGCCAAATATTAACGATAGAGGGTTGGCAGCAGGAGAAATACTTAATACAATTAATGTTACCAGAGAGGCAGTGCTGGGTAGACTAATGGGACTGAAGGTGGATAAGTCCCCGGGTCCGGATGGAATGCATCCCAGGGTATTGAAAGAAATGTCAGAGGTAATAGTGGATGCGTTAGTGATTATTTATCAAAACTCGTTGCATTCTGGGGTAGTGCCGGTTGATTGGAAAACGGCTAATGTTACGCCGCTGTTTAAAAAAGGAAGGAGACAAAAGGCGGGTAACTATAGGCCGGTCAGCTTAACGTCTGTAGTAGGGAAAATGCTGGAATCCATTATTAAAGAGGAGATAGCAGGGCATCTGGATAGAAATGGTTCGATCAATCAGACGCAGCATGGATTCATGAGGGGAAAGTCGTGCTTGACGAACATGTTGGATTTTTATGAAGATGTGACTAGGGCGGTTGATGGAGGAGAACCGGTGGATGCGGTGTTTTTGGATTTCCAAAAGGCGTTTGATAAGGTGCCCCATAAAAGGCTGCTGAAGAGGATTAGGGCACACGGAGTTGGGGGTAGTGTGTTAAAGTGGATTGGGGACTGGCTATCCGACAGGAAGCAAAGAGTCAGAATAAATGGGTGTTTTTCTGGTTGGAGGAAGGTAACTAGTGGCGTGCCGCAGGGATCGGTACTCGGGCCGCAACTGTTTACCATTTATATAGATGATCTGGAGGAGGGAACGGAGTGTAGGGTAACGAAGTTTGCAGACGACACAAAGATAAGTGGAAAAGTGAATCGTGTGGAGGACGGAGAAGATCTGCAGAGAGATTTGGACAGGCTGAGTGAGTGGGCGAGGATATGGCAAATGGAGTATAACATTGATAAATGCGAGGTTATACACTTTGGAGGAAATAATAACAAATGGGATTACTATCTCAATGGAAACAAATTAAAACATGCTACCGTGCAAAGGGACCTGGGGGTCCTTGTGCATGAGACGCAGAAGCCCAGTCTGCAGGTACAACAGGTGATCAAGAAGGCAAATGGGATGTTGGCCTATATCGCGAGGGGGATAGAATATAAAAGCAGGGATGTCTTGATGCACCTGTACAGGGCATTGGGGAGGCCGCAGCTGGAATACTGTGTGCAGTATTGGTCCCCTTATATGAGGAAGGATATATTGGCATTGGAGGGAGTGCAGAGAAGGTTCACCAGGTTGATACCGGAGATGAGGGGTTTGGATTATGAGGAGAGGCTGAGGAGATTGGGTTTGTACTCGTTGGAGTTTAGAAGGATGAGGGGGGATCTTATGGAGACTTATAAGATAATGCGGGGGCTGGATAGGGTGGAGGCGGAGAGATTCTTTCCACTTAGTAAGGAAGTTAAAACTAGAGGACACAGCCTCAAAATAAAGGGGGGTCGGTTTAAGACAGAGTTGAGGAGGAACTTCTTCTCCCAGAGGGTGGTGAATCTCTGGAATTCTCTGCCTACTGAGGTGGTGGAGGCTACCTCGCTGAATATGTTTAAAGCGCGGATGGATGGATTCCTGATCGGAAGGGGAATTAAGGGTTATGGGGAGCAGGCGGATAAGTGGAACTAATTCACTTCAGATCAGCCATGATCTTATTGAATGGCGGGGCAGGCTCGAGGGGCGAGATGGCCGACTCCTGCTCCTATTTCTTATGTTCTTATGTTCTTATGTTCTGCAATAGCTTACCATGGGGAACCTTATCAAACGCTTTGCTGAAATCCATATACACCACATCAACCGCTTTACCCTCATCCACCTCTTTGGTCACCTTCTCAAAGAACTCAATCAGGTTTGTGAGGCACGACCTACCCTTCACAAAACCGTGTTGACTATCCCTAATCAAATTATTCCTTTCCAGATGATGAGAAGAAATGATTATTATGAATCCTATCTCTTACAATCCTTTCCAAAACTTTGCCCACAACAGAAGTAAGGCTCACCAGTCTATAATTACCAGGGTTGTCTCTAATCCCCTTCTTGAACAAGGGGACAACATTTGCTATCCTCCAGTCTTCTGGCACTGTTCCTGTAGACAATGACGACCCAAAGATCAAAGCCAAAGGCTCTGCAATCTCCTCTCGAGCCTCCCAGAGAATTCTGGGATAAATCCCATCCGGCCCAGGGGACTTATCTATCTTCACACTTTCCAGAATTGCGAACACTTCCCATCTCGTCCAAACGCCTGTCTCTCAGTATTCTCGTCGACAACATTGTCATTTTCCTGTGTGAATACTGACGAAAAATATTCATTCAGCGCCTCTCCTATCTCTTCAGGCTCCAGGCACAACTTCCCACTCCTGTCCTTGACTGGCCCTAATCTTACCCTAGTCATTCTTTTACTCCTGACATACCTAAAGAAAGCTTTAGGGTTTTCCTTGATCCTACCTGCCAAAGACTTCTCATGTCCCCTCCTGGCTCTTCTTAACTCTCCCTTTAGGTCCTTCCTGGCTAACTTGTGACTCTCAAGTGCCCTAACTGAGCCTTCACGTCTCATCTTTACATAAGTCTCCTTCTTCCTCTTCACACGAGATTCAACCTCCTTAGTAAACCACGGTTCCCTCGGTCGACCACTTCCTCCCTGCCTGACAGGTACATATTTATCAAGGACATAAGAACATAAGAACATAAGAACATAAGAAATAGGAGCAGGAGTAGGCCATCTAGCCCCTTGAGCCTGCCCCGCCATTCAATAAGATGGCTGAACTGAAGCGAATCAGTTCCACTTACCCGCCTGCTCCCCATATCCCTTAATTCCCCTATCGATCAGGAATCCATCTACCCGTGATTTAAACATATTCAACGAGGTAGTCTCCACCACTTCAGTGGGCAGAGAATTCCAGAGATTCACTACCCTCTGAGAGAAGAAGTTCCCCCTCAACTCTGTTCTGAACCGCCCCCCCCCCCTTATTTTGAGGCTGTGCCCTCTAGTTCTGGTTTCCCTTCTAAGTGGAAAGAATCTCTCCACCTCTACCCTATCCAGCCCCTTCATTATCCTATATGTCTCTATCAGATCACCCCTCAGCCTTCTAAACTCCGAGTACAGACCCAATCTGTTCAATCTCTCCTCATAAGCTACACCCCTCATCTCCGGTATCAACCTTCTCTGCACTCCCTCCAAGGCCAATATATCCTTTCGCAAATAAGGGGACCAATACTGCACACAGTACTCCAGCTGCAGCCTCACCAGTGCCTTGTACAGTTGCAGCAAGACCTCCCTGCTTTTATATTCTATCCCCCTCGCGATAAAGGCCAACATTCCATTCGCCTTCTTGATCACCTGCTGCACCTGCAGACTGAGTTTTTGCGATTCGTGCACAAGGATCCCCAGGTCCCTCTGCACAGTCGCACGATGTAATTTTTCTCCATTTAAATAATATTCCAATTTACTATTATTTCTTCCAAAGTGGATAACCTCACATTTGCCAATGTTATATTCCATCTGCCAGATCCTCGCCCACTCGCTCAGCCGATCCAGACTTTCCGCATCCTCCACGCAATTCACTTTCCCACTCACCTTCCTGTCATCAGCAAACTTTGTTACCCCTACACTCTGTCCCCTCCTCCAGATCGTCTATGTATTTGGTAAACAGTTGAGGTCCCAGTACCGATCCCTGCGGCACGCCACTAGTTACCATCTGCCAACCAGAAAAGCACCCATTTATCCCAACTCTCTGCTTCCTGTTAGATAGCCAATCCCCAATCCACGCCAACACCTTACCCCTAACTCCGTGTACCCCAATCTTCTGCAGCAACCTTTTGTGAGGCACTTATCAAACGCCTTCTGGAAATCTAAAAACACCGCATCCACCGGTTCCCCTCCGTCAACCGCACTAGTCACATCTTCATAAAAGTCCAGTAGATACGTCAAACATGACTTTCCCTTCATGAATCCATGCTGCGTCTGCTTGATCGAACCACTCTTATTCAGGTGCTCTGTTATTTCCTCTTTAATAATGGACTCTAGCATCTTCCCAACTACGGACGTTAAGCTAACCGGCCTATAGTTACCCGCCTTTTGTCTATTTCCTTTTTTAAACAGCGGCGTAACATTAACCGTTTTCCAATCAGCTGGCACCTCCCCAGAGTCCAGCGAATTTTGACAAATAACCACTAACGCATCCGTTATTACGTCTGACATTTCTTTCAGCACCCTGGGATGCATTCCATCCGGGCCCGGGGACTTGTCCACCTTCAGTCCCGTTAGTCTACCCAGCACTGCCTCCCTGGTAACATTAATTATATTGAGTACCTCTCCTCCTACCAACTCTCGATCTCTAATATTCGGTAAACTATTTGTGTCTTCCACCGTGAAGACCGACACAAAGAACTTATTTAAAGTTTCAGCCATTTCCTCATTTCCCACTATTAAATCCCCCCTCTCGTCCTCCAAGGGTCCAACATTCACTCGAGCCACTCTATTCCTTTTTATATATTTGTAAAAGCTTTTACTGTCATTTTTTATATTTAGAGCTAGCCTCGCTTCATAACCTATCTTTCCTTTCTTTATCGCTTTCTGAGTCGTTCTTTGTTGTTTCTTAAAGTTTTCCCAATCCACTAATTCTCCACTATTTTTGGCCACTCTGTACGCATTTGTTTTTATTTTAATACTCTCTTTTATTTCCCTCGTTATCCACAGCTGGTTATCCCTTTTCTTACAGTCCTTCTTTTTCACCGGAATATATTTTTGCTGAGTACTTAAAAAAATCTCCTTAAAAATCCTCCACTGTTCCTCAGCTGTCCTACCTACCAGTCTGCTAGCCCAGTCTAGATGAGCCAATTCCCACTCATCCTATCAAAGAACAAAGAACAATACAGCACAGGAACAGGCCCTTCGGCCCTCCAAGCCCGTGCTGCTCCCTGGTCCAAACTAGACCATTCTTTTGTATCCCTCCATTCTCACTCCGTTCATATGGCTATCCAGATAAGCCTTAAACATTCCCAGTGTGTCCGCCTCCACCACCTTGCCCGGCAGCGCATTCCAGGCCCCCACCACCCTCTGTGTAAAATACGTCCTTCTGATATCCGTGTTAAACCTCCCCCCCGTCACCTTGAACCTATGACCCCTCGTGAACGTCACCACCGACCTGGGAAAAAGCTTCCCACCGTTCATCCTATCTATGCCTTTCATAATTTTATACACCTCTATTAGGTCACCCCTCATGCTCCGTCTTTCCAGTGAGAACAACCCCAGTTTACCCAATCTCTCCTCATAAGTAAGCCCTTCCATTCCAGGCAACATCCTGGTAAACCTCCTCTGTACTCTCTCCAAAGCCTCCATGTCCTTCTGGTAGTGTGGCGACCAGATGCGGCCAAACCAACGTTCTATACAACTGCAACATCAGACCCCAACTTTTATACTCGATGCCCCGTCCTATAAAGGCAAGCATGCCATATGCCTTCTTCACCACCTTCTCCACCTGTGACGTCACCTTCAAGGATCTGTGGACTTGCACACCCAGGTCCCACTGCGTATCTACACCCTTTATGGTTCTGCCATTTATCGTATAGCTCCCCCCTACGTTACTTCTACCAAAATGCATCACTTTGCATTCATCTGGATTGAACTCCATGTGCCATTTCTTTGCCCAAATTTCCAGCCTATCTATATCCTTCTGTAGCTTCTGACAATGCTCCTCACTATCTGCAAGTCCAGCCATTTTCGTGTCGTCCGCAAACTTACTGATCACCTCAGTTACACCTTCTTCCAGATCGTACTCCCCTCTGTTCAAGCACAGGACACTGGTTTGGGACCCTACTTTCTCACCCTCCATCTGTATCAGAAATTCAACCATATTATGATCACTCAACCCAAGAGGATCCCTCACAAGAAGATCCTTAATTCTACGGACACCTAATTCTAAGCACACCCAGTAGCTGTTCCTTAAACAAGCTCCATATTTCAATTGTGCCCATCCCCTGCAGTTTCCTTCCCCAACCTATGCATCCTAAATCTCGCCTAATCGCATCATAATTTCCTTTCCCCCAGCTATAACTCTTGCCCTGCGGTATATACCTATCCCTTTCCATTGCTAAGGTAAACGTAATCGAATTGTGGTCACTGTCACCAAAGTCCTCACCTACCTCCAAATCTAACACCTGGCCTGGTTCATTACCCAGTACCAAATCCAATGTGGCCTCGCCTCTTGTTGGTCTATCTACATACTGTGTCAGGAAACCTTCCTGCGCACATTGGACAAAGATTGGCCACTTTAAAGCACTCGAACTATAGCTTTTCCAGTCAATATTTGTAAAGTTAAAGTCCCCCATAGCAACTACCCTGTTACTTTCGCTCCTATCCAGAATCATCTCAGCAATCTTTTCCTCTACATCTCTGGAACTTTTCGGAGGCCTATAGAAAACTCCCAACAGGGTGACCTCTCCTTTCCTGTTTCTAACCTCAGCCCAAACTACCTCAGTAGACGAGTCCTCATCAAACGTCCTTTCTGCCACCGTAATACTGTCCTTGACTAACAATGCCACACCTCCCCCTCTTTTACCACCTTCCCTGCTCTTACTGAAACATCTAAACCCCGGAACCTGCAACAACAATTCCTGTCTCTGCTCTATCCATGTCTCCGAGATTGCCACAACATCGAAATCCCAGGTACCAACCCATGCTGCAAGTTCACCCACCTTATTCCGGAGGCTCCAAACTTCAAACCACCTTCCAGCCTGCCAGTGCACTCCAGGCTGAATGGGGCCTCCTCCTGTTCCCTGTGTAACAGGCTGGAGAAGGGGCTGAATGGCCTCCTCCTGTTCCTGTGTAACAGGCTGAAGAAGGGGCTGAATGGGGCCTCCTCCTGTTCCTGTGTAACAGTCTGGAGAAGGGGCTGAATGGCCTCCTCCTGTTCCTGTGTAACAGGCTGGAGAAGGGGCTGAATGGGGCCTCCTCCTGTTCCTGTGTAACAGGCTGGAGAAGGGGCTGAATGGGGCCTCCTCCTGTTCCTGTGTAGCAGGCTGGAGAAGGGGCTGAATGGGGCCTCCTCCTGTTCCTGTGTAACAGGCTGGAGAAGGGGCTGAATGGCCTCCTCCTGTTCCCAGTGTAACAGGCTGGAGAAGGGGCTGAATGGCCTCCTCCTGTTCCTGTGTAACAGGCTGGAGAAGGGGCTGAATGGGGCCTCCTCCTGTTCCTGTGTAACAGGCTGGGGAAGGGGCTGAATGGCCTCCTCCTGTTCCTGTGTAACAGGCTGGAGAAGGGGCTGAATGGCCTCCTCCTGTTCCTGTGTAGCAGGCTGGAGAAGGGGCTGAATGGGGCCTCCTCCTGTTCCTGTGTAACAGGCTGGAGAAGGGGCTGAATGGGGCCTCCTCCTGTTGCCTGAAAGAAAGAGGGTTAAGGAGGGTCGCGATCGAGGATATAAAATATTAACTGGGGACAGAGAGAGGGTTAAGGAGAGTCGTGATCGAGGGTATCAAATATTAACTGGGACAGAGAGAGGGTTAAGGAGGGTCGCGATCGAGGATATCAACTATTAACTGGGGACAGAGAGAGGGTTAAGGAGGGTCGTGATCGAGGGTATGAAATATTAACTGGGACAGAGAGAGGGTTAAGGAGAGTCGTGATCGAGGGTATCAAATATTAACTGGGACAGAGAGAGGGTTAAGGAGGGTCGCGATCGAGGATATCAAATATTAACTGGGGACAGAGAGAGGGTTAAGGAGGGTCGTGATCGAGGGTATTAAATATTAACTGGGACAGAGAGAGGGTTAAGGAGGCTCGTGATCGAGGATATAAAATAATAACTGGAGCAGAGAGAGGGTTAAGGAGGGTCGCAATCGAGGGTATGAAATATTAACTGGAGCAGAGAGAGGGTTAAGGAGGGTCGTGATCGAGGGTATTAAATATTAACTGGAGCAGAGAGAGGGTTAAGGAGGGTCGTGATCGAGGGTATGAAATATTAACTGGGACAGAGAGAGGGTTAAGGAGGGTCGCGATCGAGGGTATGAAATATTAACTGGAGCAGAGAGAGGGTTAAGGAGGGTCATGATCGAGGGTATGAAATATTAACTGGGACAGAGAGAGGGTTAAGGAGGGTCGCGATCGAGGGTATTAAATATTAACTGGGGACAGAGAGAGGGTTAAGGAGGGTCGCGATTGAGGGTATAAAATATTAACTGGGACAGAGAGAGGGTTAAGGAGGGTCGTGATCGAGGGTATGAAATATTAACTGGGACAGAGAGAGGGTTAAGGAGAGTCATGATCGAGGGTATGAAATATTAACTGGGACAGAGAGAGGGTTAAGGAGGGTCATGATCGAGGGTATGAAATATTAACTGGGACAGAGAGAGGGTTAAGGAGGGTCGCGATCGAGGGTATTAAATATTAACTGGGACAGAGAGAGGGTTAAGGAGGGTCGCGATCGAGGGTATAAAATATTAACTGGGACAGAGAGAGGGTTAAGGAGGGTCGTGATCGAGGGTATGAAATATTAACTGGGACAGAGAGAGGGTTAAGGAGAGTCATGATCGAGGGTATGAAATATTAACTGGGACAGAGAGAGGGTTAAGGAGGGTCATGATCGAGGGTATGAAATATTAACTGGGACAGAGAGAGGGTTAAGGAGGGTCGCGATCGAGGATATCAAATATTAACTGGGGACAGAGAGAGGGTTAAGGAGGGTCGTGATCGAGGGTATTAAATATTAACTGGGACAGAGAGAGGGTTAAGGAGGGTCGTGATCGAGGATATAAAATAATAACTGGAGCAGAGAGAGGGTTAAGGAGGGTCGCAATCGAGGGTATGAAATATTAACTGGAGCAGAGAGAGGGTTAAGGAGGGTCGTGATCGAGGGTATTAAATATTAACTGGAGCAGAGAGAGGGTTAAGGAGGGTCGTGATCGAGGGTATGAAATATTAACTGGGACAGAGAGAGGGTTAAGGAGGGTCGCGATCGAGGGTATGAAATATTAACTGGAGCAGAGAGAGGGTTAAGGAGGGTCATGATCGAGGGTATGAAATATTAACTGGGACAGAGAGAGGGTTAAGGAGAGTCATGATCGAGGGTATGAAATATTAACTGGGACAGAGAGAGGGTTAAGGAGGGTCATGATCGAGGGTATGAAATATTAACTGGGACAGAGAGAGGGTTAAGGAGGGTCGCGATCGAGGGTATTAAATATTAACTGGGACAGAGAGAGGGTTAAGGAGGGTCGCGATCGAGGGTATAAAATATTAACTGGGACAGAGAGAGGGTTAAGGAGGGTCGTGATCGAGGGTATGAAATATTAACTGGGACAGAGAGAGGGTTAAGGAGAGTCATGATCGAGGGTATGAAATATTAACTGGGACAGAGAGAGGGTTAAGGAGGGTCGCGATCGAGGGTATAAAATATTAACTGGGACAGAGAGAGGGTTAAGGAGGGTCGTGATCGAGGGTATAAAATATTAACTGTTTCAGGACTGAGTATAGTGCCGTCTGGTGTTCTGCTCTAGTTTCGGAGGCTATTAAGATGTCATCTACATACTGCAGGATTGTGCTCCCCCTCGGGACCTCTACTTGTTCTAATATCTTACTCATTACCCGGTGAAATATAGCCGGGCTATTGTGGAAGCCTTGCGGGAGCCTAGTCCATGTGTACTGTTTATCACCGACGGTAAATGCAAATTTATCTTGTGAATTAAAGTCCAGGGGAATGGACCAAAATCCATTGGCGATGTCTAATACCGTAAAGATTCCATGGGATGGTGATAACCCGTTTAAAATGGTAGATGGACTAGCCACGATGGGGTGTAACTTGGGGGTCACTTTATTTAAAGCGGTATAATCAATGGTTAATCTATAACTCCCGTCTGGTTTAGGCACCGGCCAGGTGGGGGAGTTGGTGGTACTAGTGGTTTCCCGTAGTATCCCTCTTTTTACCAATCCCTTTACAATTTCTTCAACTGCTTTTTTGGCCTCGGGCTTAATTGGGTAATGTCGGTGTGGTTTATGTTCTGGCCCTTCCACGAGGATGGGGGGAATTTTGACTAATCCAGTATCCAGGTTTGTTTCCGCCTATACCCCAGGGATTGAGGCGCAAATGGTGCCAAATCCATTACATTCTAACTGCCAGTTGCGTCCAGTTGCAGATGCTGCATGGATGGTTTCTAAATGGTTAACATATGTTCCTACCCTGTCTTTTCTCCCATCGGGGCGGGGCCAAATCAGTTCGCCTTTCCCGCAATCTATTAAGTCTTCGTATTCTTTCATCAGGTCATTTCCCATAATAGTTCCTTCATTATTTTGACATACATAAAATCGCATAGGTATAGACAGGTTATTCATTTCTACTAGGGTGGTTTCACTTAAGTAGGCAGGAGTCTTCTGTCCGTTCACACCCCTTATATAAATCATTTTGTTTGTGGTGGGCAAGGGTAGATCAGTGATAGATATGGAGGCTCCCGTGTCCACCAGCATTTCGCATGGTCTGCCCCCTACTAGTGCAGACACGTAGATTCTACCCTCCTGTTCATTCGTATCGGGATTTTGGAACAACATTGGCAAGCCTATTATCTCTGGTTTGTTATCTTTCCTTTGTTTGGCTTGCTGTTCTAATCTTTTTCTCGGTCTTGTCTTTCCTTTGCAGTCTCTCTCGTTCTGGTCTATCTCTTTTGTCTTTCTCATACGCCTCACATTCTCATTTCAACATTACCCAAGTTTAGGCTCATTATCACATACACATACCCTCTTCTACGTGCATTATCCCCCTTTGGAGCCCTACAGTGCCTGACAAAGTGACCCAGTTTCTACAATTATGGCACACACCCTTTGGTTTATCTTCTCTACTGTTTGCACTGACGTTTTCCTGTTTTATTTGTAGGTATGGTTTCTCATCTGGTCCATCTCTAATTCCAGATGCCCATTCCACTAATTCATCATAAGTCTGGGTATTGAGAACTCCCATTTTAAGGATTTTTTGGTGAGCTGGCGACAGCCCGTCTTTAAATGCTTGTAAAAAGGCTCTATCTGTTCGTGCAGCTTCGGGTACTTCCCAACATTCTTGGTATATTCTAAAGAGTCGCTCCGCAAATTCATAGGCTCTTTCACCCCTTTGTTGATTAACATTTTAATTTTTTCTTTGACATCAGCCCATTTCTTACCCGAGACTGAAACCTGTTCAATTAATCCAGCCAATTGATGAACTAAGAGAACTCCAATTTTCTTAGTTTTGTTTTTCTTTTCCTTTTCCAATCATTTTCGTTGTTGGTCCAGTGGATGGTCCAAATCCCATCCCCCTTTTATCATCTGTTTTATGAGTCTGTCCCTCTTAGTCATGAATTCATTTATCAGGGACCCAGGGGGTCCCCACTGTCTTTGTCCCGCCATAACACTGATAAGTTTATACTCACCACCTGGAGTGACTTATTCTCCCTTCTCGCTCTCCCTCTCTCAGGTCGCTCTTATCGGAGTCCGGTGATACCTGTAAGGGTTGATCAGATCCCTCCGTACCACCGCTTATACTATTTTTTTTAAACCGGCTTTTCCTTCAAACCCCGGCGATCACTCAGACAGTCTCTATCTCACTCACGTCTAAACATCACACACTCTTATCACAGATGATCACGCACTGCATTTTGACCCACTCTATTTAGAGTTCGATAATCTATTCCGGTGCTCCGGTCGTGGCCATTCGACCGGACCGTAAACAGATTATCCCGGACGAGCCCCCAATTGTTGTAGGTAAAAAACCTCTGACACTATTAGTGGATCAAAATGCAGGTTTATTTTCACAATTGTGGGAGAAGTGAGGTTCCTAACAGTGGACCCAGGGCTTCTCATCGAACACAAGTAAGAACAGAGTTTATATATGTCCCGGGCCCCGCCCTCATTACATTGCAATTCTCTAAGATGTCTGTCATTGTTCATGGTGAGATTCTTGTTGTTTTAGCAGTATCTTCCTCTGCGTAGTTTGTTCGATCTCCAAGGCCACGATCGTTCGCCATTGCCTTGAAACAATATTACAGGTTTTGCACAAACAAGTTAACTAATCTACATACAGGTTTGTATAATACTTTATATCAGGATAAGATGAATAACGTATGATGAATATATATATATGAATCTATGGTGATTCAAAGACAGAAGGCATACATGACAAATCCATCGTGTTAAACAAAGGTACATAAAAATGGAGACTGTTTAGCTTATTTCGAGCTGGGTTAATCGCATTTCTTGATAACAAATGGAGACAGAGGAATAGCTGTTCCTTTTATCTGGCACAGACATGAAAAACACCGAATTCTGACAAAAACATGGACTCTGCAGTGTTCTAAAGAAAACTACAGAGTTCGGGTCTTACTGCTTAAGTGTGACAAGGGTCATTAACCCATTCCCGACTGCAGGAATCTTATCACCGTTCAAGCCAGCAGGATTTTCCCATCCCACTGCAGTGAAAGGAGATTTGGCTGGTCACCGGATTCTCTGACCTCGCTGAGCGGGAGTGTGGCGTGAACAGGTGGTAAGATCACACCCTCAGTCTATAAAATCTCTTCAGTCCGAGTGGCGGCACGGTAGCACAGTGGTTAGCACTGCCGCCTCACAGCGCCAGGGACCCGGGTTCAATTCCGGCCTCGGCTTACTATCTGTGTGGAGTTTGCACATTCTCCCCGTGTCTGCGTGGGTTTCCTCCGGGTGCATTGTCCATGCAAAATTGCCCTGAGGGTCCCACGATGTATAGGTTAGGGCGATTAGCGGGAACATACGTGGGGTTACGGGGTAAGCCTGGGTAAGAGTCTGTGCAGATTTGATGGGTCGAATGGCCTCATTCTGGACTGTAGGGGTTCTATGATTCTATGAACTAAAACTCTCCGGGCCAGGCAACATCCTGGTGAATCTCCTCTGCACCTTTTCCAGTGCTATCACATCCCTCCTATCCTGTGCATTCCACAACTGCACAATGTTTCGATGAGGGGCGGCACAGTGGTTAGCGCTGCTGCCTCACAGCGCCAGGGACCCGGGTTTGATTCCTGGCTTGGGTCACTGTCAGTGTGGAGTTTGCACATTCTCCCCGTGTCTGCGTGGGTTTCCACCGGGTGCTGCGGTTTCCTCCCACAGTTCGAAAGACGCGCTGGTTAGGTGTATCAGCCATGCTAAATTCTCCCCAAGTTGCCCAAACAGGCGCCAGAGCATGGCGACTACCGATTTTCCACAGTAACTTCATTGCAGTGTTAATGTAACCCTACTTGTGACACTAATAAATAAACTTTTAAACCTGATACTCGATTCCCCCATGTTGGCCTTGTTCTGTGATAATTAATGCGGATTTTAGATTATTCAATAGTTCTTTAAGGACAGCAGACACAGTGAAAAAAAAACATGTGACTCTTTACACAACAGATATATTTCAAGGGGATATTGCAGCCAGCTGTATCTGAGTGGCAGTAATCTTCCCTCAGAATCAGACAGATTGTGGCTTCAGCTCAGAGCCTCAAATACTAGGCCCTTAGCATCGATCAGAGACTCCGAACACAGCATGAAGGGAGACTGGACAAAGGAAAGTGGTGTTGAATTTGTGAGCCTTGTTTTGTGGAAAGCTTTAGTGTTTGGTCAGAATGTTAATTTTTGAGTGGACCTACCATACATTAAGCTGATCTTTCTCTATACCCTATCGGTAACTGCAACACTGTATTCTGCACGCTCTCCTATCCTTCTCCCGAATGAACTCTATGAACGGTATGTTTTTTTCTGTGTAGCGTGCAAGAAACAATACTTTTCACCGTGTCCCAATACATGGGATAGGGCGACATGGTAGACAGTGTTTAGCACTGCTGCCTCACAGCACCAGGATTCAATTCTCGGTTGGGAGTTGAGTTTGCACATTCTCCCTGTGTCTGCATGGGTTTCCTCCGGGTGCCCCGGTTTCCTTCCACAGTCCAAAGATGTGCAGATTAGGTGGAATCTGAGACGCTACAGAAGCAGGGTAAAGATTTGAAAATGAAGTGTTTCTCACCCACTTTTAAAAGACAATCCACATTCGCACCAGTCACATTTCACACACTCTGCTCAGTCCTGTGTTGGGGGGTGTTCAGTGCGGGATCAGTGTTTGCTTTTCTCAAACCGCAGTGATATTCCCAACTTATCAAGGGCAAGAGGTTTCAGTGTTTAAACATGTAAACATTACAAAACTAAACCAGACAGAAAGTGATGAGGCCTCACACCTTCAATGGAGTCATCTTCGCTCAGAGTCAGAGAGATTGTGGGTTCAGGTCAGAGCCTGAAATACTAGGCCCTTAGCATCGAGACACACAGCGACAGAGAAACACAGAGACAGATACAGAGAGACACACACAGATACACAGAGAGATATGCACACAGAGGCAGAGAGAGAGACACAGATCCAGAGAAGTACAGAGACAGAGAGGCACACAGATACACAGAGAGATAGAGACAGAGAGACACACACATAAACACACTAACAGAGAAATACAGAAAGAGAGTTTGGCAAAGTCAGATTTAATTTTCCATTCAATATTTATTTAAAAATTCAGAGAATATTTTACAGGAAAATTGATTTTAAAGTTAACAAAAGTGAATCTGACCTTTGAGCTTCACAATGAGATCTGAACCCCGACGCTCTGAGCTGCCCAATATCTGTACAGCTGTACCAGACACCAGAAAGAGAAAACCAGAGCTCAACATCACGGGAAATGAACAATTGTGAATCAGGAACGAAAAAAGTTATTAATTTATACCTGAATTTAAACTACAGGAAAACTATTAACTACAATTACATTACAACAAAAGTTACCTTCTATATTTCACACTGAAAACTGAACTACCGCCCACAATTGTCTCAGTGACAGATTCAGAATGATAAACTGAGAGAATTTCACTGTTGGAGTCACCGACAGCAGATATTGTATTTGTGTCAATCAGGAATCTTAATAATCAGCTGAGGGAAATCTACAACGTCCAAAATTCATCCCATCACTTGATCTGTAAAAGAAAGATACAATAATGAAGCAGATGTTTATGATGCGGGACATTAATGTTAGAGTTTTTAATCAATGAATCATTTAGAGATTTTTCAAATCCCTTCTGTTTGACAATCCACTCTGACACCAGTCACATTTCACACTCTCTGCTCAGTCCTGTGTTGGGGGGGCGGTGTTTAGTGTGGGATCAGTGTTTGCTTTTCTCAAACCGCACTGATATTCCCAACAAGGGCAAGAGGTTTCACTGTTTAAAAATGTAAAGATTTCAGAACAAAACCAGACAGAGAGTGATGAGGCCTCACACCTTCAATGTAGTGATTCCCCCAATCTTTCCTTTTGTATATTGTTTCCTTCCTCTGTCTGAAGTATTGGAGACGTCGACATCACTGAAACAATACAATCTCTCGGGACAATCACTGTAAACAGCTTCTGGAAACAAAGTTACCACTTTAATCACCCAAAAAGCTGAATGTCCATTCAAACATCTCCCTCCCCACATCCTTGTAAATGCAAAGATAACTCCCATTTCCCCAAAGCAGGAAGATGTGAAATGGAAACATCTTCAGCTTTTTACACACTGCACTTTTCCACGGACCAAAATGTTTCAAAACATTTGCTGAAGTTTTGTTTTAAACTCTTTATCAATGTCCTTCCAGGTTTAGTGTGAAGGTTTGTGTTCCACACTGAGCCCCTCTCAGTCTCCACACGGAGCTTGTGTGTGTGCTGATGCTCCTGTCATTTTGGATGGATACTGTGTGAAGCTGCATTCTCTCCCAGTGAGTTTCTGATCTACTTCACTCTCTCTGCGGCTGGAGCAATGTCCAGCAGGCAGCAGAGGATGGCAGTGTATCACTGTCAGCACAATATAGACAAACAGCCTTTAGCAAGAGAGGCTTTGACCCTTTTTCAAACCAAATCCCCAATTTGATGTTTCCAGCTGCGCTGTTTACAATGCTGCTGAATATTGTGTGTCTTTGGTAAACTGGGATGTGTAGCATTCAGTCACATTCAGTGGTCAATAAATACGTCAACACTGTGCGTATCTTTCTGTGTGTGTGTGTCAGCGTGCATGTGTGTCAATGTATTTAAATCTCAAAGGAAAATAGGAGCAGGTGTAGGCCATTTGGCCCATCGATCCTGCGCCAGCATTCAAACAGATCATGGGGCACGTACGCACACAAAACACGCACACACCAACACACACAAAACACGCACACACACAAAGCACGCACACACAAACACACATAAAACATGCACAATAAACACACACACACACAAACACAATAAACACACAAACACACAGAAACACACAAACACACATCAAAAACACAGCACTGCTGCCTCACAGTGCCAGGGACTCGGGTTCGGTTCCCGCTTTGGGTCACTGTCTGTGTGGAGTTTGCCCGTTCTCCCTGTGTCTGCGTGGGTTTCCTCCGGGTGCTCCGGTTTCCTCCCACAGTCTGAAAGACGTTCTGGTTAGGGTGCATTGGCCGTGCTTAATTGTCTCTCCGCGTCAGAGAGACAAGATCGGGTAAATGCATGGGGTTATGGAGATGGGGCCTGGGTGGGATTGTGGTCGGTGCAGACTCAATGGGCCAAATGGCCTCCTTCTGCGCTGGAGGAGTCTAGGATTCTATGAAAACACACAGAAACAGATATTCTCACCCAGTAACACTCACACGCACACAGTAATAAACCCACACGGAAACATGTCCATGCACACACACACACGCGTACACACACATGCATGCACACACACACACACACACACACACACACACAAACAAACACACACACACATATTCCTATTTTACTTCACACAATCGATTTGCGTCTTGAACATGCTGAATGATTGGGCTTCCACATCCCCCTGGAATAGAAAATTCCAAAGATTCACCACCCTCTGAGTGAAGAAATTCCTCCTCATCTCAGACTTCAATGGTCTGCCCCTAATTCTGAGATTGTGTCCCCTGGTTCGAGTCTCACCAGCCAGGGGAAACATCCAATCTACATCCACCCTGTCACACCCTGTAAGAATTTTAAGTCTGTTTCAATGGGGTCGCCTCTCATTCTTCAAGGGTTCAAGGCCGACTTCCGGACTTGATGGCCATGGAAGGTGTGCTCATAACGGGGCCAAACAGCTGGATTATCAAACAGTAAATCCTGCCGGGATCATGTATCAGTAAACTCTGCCCGAAACCACTCTCAGTTATTACAATCTGGGCCTTGTATCAGTAATCTCTGCCCGAAACCTCTCTCAGTTATTACAATCTGGGACTTGTATCAGTAATCTCTGCCCGAAACCTCTCTCAGTTATTACAATCTGGGCCTGGTATCAGTAAACTCTGCCCTAAACCTCTCTCAGTTATTACAATCTGGGCCTTGTATCAGTAATCTCTGCCCTAAACCTCTCTGTTATTACAATCTGGGCCTGGTATCATTAATCACTGCCCGAAACCTCTCTCAGTTATTACAATCTGGACCTTGTATCAGTAATCTCTGCCCTAAACCTCTCTGTTATTACAATCTGGGCCTGGTATCAGTAATCACTGCCCGAAACCTCTCTCAGTTATTACAATCTGGGCCTGGTATCAGAAATCTCTGCCCGAAACCTCTCTCAGTTATTACAATCTGGGCCTGGTATCAGTAAACTCTGCCCTAAACCTCTCTCAGTTATTACAATCTGGGCCTTGTATCAGTAATCTCTGCCCTAAACCTCTGTGTTATTACAATCTGGGCCTGGTATCATTAATCACTGCCCGAAACCTCTCTCAGTTATTACAATCTGGACCTTGTATCAGTAATCTCTGCCCTAAACCTCTCTCAGTTATTACAATCTGGGCCTGGTATCAGTAAACTCTGCCCGAAACCTCTCTCAGTTATTACAATCTGGGCCTGGTATCAGAAATCTCTGCCCTAAACCTCTCTGTTATTACAATCTGGGCCTGGTATCAGTAATCACTGCCCGAAACCTCTCTCAGTTATTACAATCTGGACCTTGTATCAGTAATCTCTGCCCTAAACCTCTCTCAGTTATTACAATCTGGGCCTGGTATCAGTAATCTCTGCCCAAAACCTCCCTCAGTTATTACAATCTGGGCCTGGTATCAGTAAACTCTGCCCGAAACCTCTCTCAGTTATTACAATCTGGGCCTGGTATCAGTAAACTCTGCCCGAAACCTCTCTCAGTTATTACAATCTGGGCCTGGTATCAGTAAACGCTGTCCGAAACCTCTCTCTGTTATTACAATCTGGGCCTTGTATCAGTAATCTCTGCCCTAAACCTGTCTCAGTTATTACAATCTGGGCCTTGTATCAGTAATCTCTGCCCTAAACCTCTCTCAGTTATTACAATCTGGGCCTGGTATCAGTAATCTCTGCTCTAAACCTCTCTCAGTTATTACAATATGGGCCTTGTATCAGTAATCTCTGCCCGAAACCTCTCTCAGTTATTACAATCTGGGCCTGGTATCAGTAATCTCTGCCCTAAACCTCTCTCAGTTATTACAATCTGGGCCTTGTATCAGTAAACTCTGCCCTAAACCTCTCTCAGTTATTACAATCTGGGCCTTGTATCAGTAATCTCTGCCCTAAACCTCCCTCAGTTATTACAATCTGGGCCTGGTATCAGTAATCTCTGCCCTAAACCTCTCTCAGTTATTACAATCTGGGCCTGGTATCAGTAATCTCTGCCCTAAACCTCCCTCAGTTATTACAATCTGGGCCTGGTATCAGTAATCTCTGCCCTAAACCTCTCTCAGTTATTACAATCTGGGCCTGGTATCAGTAACCTCTGCCCTAAACCTCTCTCAGTTATTACAATCTGGGCCTGGTATCAGTAATCTCTGCCCTAAACCTCTCTCAGTTATTACAGTCTGGGCCTGGTATCAGTAATCTCTGCCCTAAACCTCTCTCAGTTATTACAATATGGGCCTTGTATCAGTAATCTCTGCCCTAAACCTCTCTCAGTTATTACAATATGGGCCTTGTATCAGTAATCTCTGCCCTAAACCTCTCTCAGTTATTACAATCTGGGCCTTGTTTCAGTAAACTCTGCCCTAAACCTCTCTCAGTTATTACAATCTGGGCCTGGTATCAGTAATCTCTGCCCTAAACCTCTCTCAGTTATTACAATCTGGGCCTGGTATCAGTAATCTCTGCCCTAAACCTCTCTGTTATTACAATCTGGGCCTGGTATCATTAATCTCTGCCCTAAACCTCTCTCAGTTATTACAATCTGGGTCTGGTATCAGTAAATTCTGCCCTTCAGCTGATTGGAGAATATCATTGTGAATATTACTGAGTTTGGGATGTAATAATTTCCTGCTGTTGCCAATATGACTATTTTTAACATAGTTTCTGGGATCCTCCAGTCTCCCCTCAGCAGCTTTCTGGGCAGTGAGAGCTGACACACCGTTCACCAGCAGAGGGAGTTTTTGGTCCTGTCGCTGTCAATGGGATTTCCCATTGAAGTCACCTCACGCTAGCAGGAAACCAGAGGCAGGGGTACGAGAGCAGAGAATTCCCCACGAGTGAACAGCCGGAGAATCCCGGACATTAGCTCCTTTCCCAGTTATCACTGCACTCAACCCAGTCGCTGTTTATACGCTCAGTTGTCTCAGTGAATACTACATTACACCATGCTGCTGTGGACACTACAGTCAACCCTTTCTGAGTTCTCACTGTATTAATACCATGTATGGATTGATATTTCATTGGACCATGTGCTGGGTTAGATGAATATTTATTGATTCTTGTGATGTGGGTGTCACTGGCTAGGTCAGCATTTATTGCCCATTCCTAGTTGCCCTGGAGAAGGTGGTGGTGAGCTGCCGTCTTGAACCCGCTGCTGTCTATGTGGTGTAGGTACACCCACAGTGCTGTTAGGGAGGGAACCTGCTTAAATTATCACTGCATTTAACCATGTCACTCTTTATAAAAAATAAACTAGACCATGTCTGGGTAATGAATGTGGAGCATGTCTCCATTTCTCTTTACCTCAGCACTGTATCTGTGTATATAACACTTTATACAGTTTCAATGTTATTTATTAGTGTCACAAGTAGGCTTACATTAACACTGCAATGAAGTTGCTGTGAAAATCCCCTAGTTGCCACACTCCGGCGCTGTTCGGCTTCACTGAGGGAGAATTTAGCACGGCCAATCCACCGAACAGCATGTCTTTCAGACTGTGGGAGGAAACTGGAGCACTCGGAGGAAACCCAGACACGGGGAGAACATGCAGACTCCACACAGACAGTGACGCAAGTCGGGAATCGAACCCGGGCCCCTGGCACTGAGAGGCTGCAGTGCTAACCACTGTGCCACCCCTAGAAACTAGATACAGTTTCTCTTCTTAATGCATGGGGCCATCCCTCTGTATATACTACAATTGGTCTTTACTTAGTTATTGCTTCACTCAACTATGTCACTGTTTCCAATGCACTCAGTGAAGTCACAGTTATTAACGCACGCAGCCATGCCTCTATCGACACCACACCCGACAATTTCTAAGCTGTTGCTGCACTTCCCCAGGAATACATTTGATCTGTTTCTCTTACATTCAGCATCATCGGAGATACTGCTGTGTTCGGCCTTGTTTCATTCATTACTCAACTCACCTGTGCCTCAGTTTTATTTTACACAAGTTCCTGTCTTTCTTATTCCTACATTCTACCCTGTTTCAGTTGTTACTGCACTGAAAAATCTCTCTGTTAGATAGACAGAGAAAGAGAGTCAGCTGGATGGATAGACGAATATTCCTTTAAAGTTATATATTTGTGTGGGTCAGCTGGTGCCACCACTCTTGTTTGGAACAGTTTTTGTTTGGTCTTGTTACCAGCTATTGGGTGTTGTGTGAAATGTCCAATTGCTCCAGTATTGTGTGTGTAATATTGGTGTTGAAAGATTGGGTGAATTTCGCTCGAGTCTCTTGGAGATGAGCAGAAATTGAGGAAGGGAAATAAAGTTGAACATCGGTAAAGGGAAAGTGACCACAGTCCCAGATGACGATCTGCTTCTCTCCCCTTTGAGGGGGAGAACTCACTGGCGGTGATTTACCACACCTCAGGCCAGGGGAAAGGTTGAAAGGGTTAGAACATAGAACATTACAGCGCAGAACAGGCCCTTCGGCCCACGATGTTGCACCGACCAGTTAAAAAAAAACTGTGACCCTCCAACCTAAACCAATTTCTTTTCGTCCATGAACCTATCTACGGATCTCTTAAACGCCCCCAAACTAGGCGCATTTACTACTGATGCTGGCAGGGCATTCCAATCCCTCACCACCCTCTGGGTAAAGAACCTACCCCTGACATCGGTTCTATAACTACCCCCCCTCAATTTAAAGCCATGCCCCCTCGTGCTGGATTTCTCCATCAGAGGAAAAAGGCTATCACTATCCACCCTATCTAAACCTCTAATCATTTTGGGCTTTCATGACGTGTTGGAGACTTTGTGCATCTCAAACCAGCTGTCCAGCCAACTGAGTGAACCAACTTCCATATTGCCACATTTCAATGCATGTTGCACAACCTGGTCACAAACTATTGAATTGGAGATTACTCACTGATATTGGGATTGATCTGTGACAATTCTCACAGTCGCGTATGTGTGTGTGTTTATGTGTGTGTGTGTATGTATGTTTCTGTCTGTGTGCATGTTAGTGGATATGTTTTTACAGACTCCCAGAGAGAGAGCGAGAGATGCAGAGACCAACAGATGACAGGGTCAAGGAGAGTGAGAGAAAGATAGAGCCAGATTGAGAGAGGCACTGAGAGACAATGTCTGTCCAAATCCTCTTGAAGCCACTTTGCATTTTCCTCACAACTCACATTCCCACCGAGCTTTGTGTCATCCGCAAACTTGGAAATATTACATTAGGTCCCCACATCCAAATCATTGATAAACATTGTGAACATCTGGGAACAAAGTCCAGATCCTTGTGGCACAGCCGGCCGACACAAGACGGAGAAATCATCTGGCCGGGAACACAACAGCGACATTTTTCAGAGAAGCTCGGAGCCAGCTGTGTCTCAGTGGATCATAATCTGACCTCAGGATCATTCCATTGTGGCTTCAGTTACAGCATCAAATTCTCGGCCAGGCTGGAAAACAAATCACTCCTCAAATCCCCAAATAAAACGTTCTGGGATCTGAACTTAAAATGCTGTAACTGATCATGGAGGAAAGAGTGGGGTCTAATAGACACTGAGAAGATAACTTGCATATGAATCATAGAACGGTGACAGCACAGGAGGCCATTCAGCCCCATCAAGCCAGTGCGACACTCTGCAAGAGCAATGTCACTATTCCCACTCCTCCACCCTTTCCCCGTCACCCTGTAAATATTTCCCCTTCAGCTTCCCATTCAACGTCCCCGGAAGTCCATGATGGAATCCGCTTCCACCTCGCCCTCAGACAGTACATTCCAGATACTGGACACTCACTACGTTAGAAACATTTCCTCATGTTGCCGCTGTCGCCATTTACCTGAATTCAGCATCCTCTGGATTTCAACCTTTCCCCCAATGTGCCGATTATCTCAAAGCCGATCCTCTCAGTCCCGGGATGTCCCTGCAGGAGTTCCTCAGCGTGAGTGTCCGAGGCCCCAACCATCTTCAGCTGCTCCAACACTGACCTTCCCTCCATCACAAGGTCTGAAGCGCGGATGTTCGCTGATGATTGCACAATGTTCAGCACCATACGCAACTCCTCAGATACTGAAACAGAAAATAAGGACATACCAAACAGGTCAGGCAGCATCTGTGGAGAGAGAAACAGATTCTGGGACCAGGGGGACTGAGAGACAGGCAGATTGAGAAAAATATGCACACACACTAACACTCACACTCAGACAGCCTAAAACTAAACAGATATAGAATGGAGGAGGAATCCCTTCTCCCTCTGTAAATAGAGATTAACTCGATTTCTCTTCCAAAAAGACAGCACATCTGGATGGGCAGAATAGTCTCCAATTCTACCCATGGTCCTTTTCTGATCTCCATTCTTCACATCTGCACACGTTGGCTTCAGCTCCAGTTTGTGAATGAAAGCAAACCCCTGTCCATTACAAATCCACTCAGCCTTTTCCCTCTGCTCTCTCCACACACAATCTACAAGACACAAACAGGAAAGATGGATTCCAGGAGAGAAAGGTCACACCTGATCCTCCTCTCAATGGATTCTCTGTCGCCAGAGAGAACATTCCAGCTCCTACAGAAAGTCACAACTGATTCATGTCAGGGACAGAATTGGAATGAATTAGACACAAGAGAGATGAAAGGTTTCTGCTCATCATAAAAAAGCTAAAGAGTCACTCAATGCCATTAAGGGAGAGACCTCGCTGGTCTGTCTTTGACCCAAGTCACACACTGACTCTGAATGTCCTCACAGCAACTTGGGGATGGACATTTCTAAAGTACAATTCATGGCTTTAGGGTTTCCAAAAGTGTTTCACCGACAATGGAGCGGTTTTGAAATGTTGTCAGTGTTATTTAGGAAATAAGCAAACTTTTGATGCCACACGCATTGAGTTTAAAAATTGGCAAGCCATGTTGCAGCTTCATAGAACCATTGTTAGGCCGCACTTGGAATATAGTGTTCAATTCTGGTCGCCACACTACTAGAAGGATGTGGAGGTTTTGGAGAGGGTACAGAAAAGATTTACCAGGATGTTGCCGGGTATGGAGGGCATTAGCTATGAGGAGAGTTTGGAGAAACTTGGTTTGTTCTCACTGGAATGACGGAGGCAAGGGGGGTGACCTGATAGAAGTCTACAAGATTATGAGAGGCATGGACAGAGTGGATAGTCAGGAGCTTTTTCCCAGGGTGGAAGAGTCAATTACTAGGGGGCACAGGTTTAAGGTGTGAGGGACAAGGTTTAAAGGAGATATACGAGGCAAGTTTTTTACACAGAGGGTGGTGGGTGCCTGGAACTCGCTGCTGGGAGAGGTAGTGGAAGCAGATACAATAATGCGTTTTAAGGGGCGTCTGGAGAAATACAAGAATAGGATGGGAATAGAGGGATATGGTCCCTGGAAGGGGAGGGGGTTTTAGTTCACACATGGTTGGTGCAGGCTTGGAGGGCCGAAGGGCCTGTTCTTATGCTGTAGTTTTCTTTTTTCTAATTTCAGAGAGAGATATATACAGATACAGAGCCATAGAAAGACAGAAGCAGGATGGGATTGTGCTGTACATGTTTCCGAGCTGACATTGAGACACACACGAGATGTACACCAATGATTTGGATGAGGGAACCAAAAATAATATTTCCAAGTTTGCTGATGCCATGAAACTTGTTGGGAATGTGAGGAGTGAGAAGGATGTTAAAATGTTTCACAGTGACTTCAGAAAATTGAGTGAATGGGTAAATGCGTGGCAGATGCTGTATAACGTGGACAAACGTGAATTTAACTACTTCGGACAGAGAAGCAGAATGGCAGAGGGTTATTTAAATGGTGCTAGATTGGGAAATGTTGATATACAAAGGGACCTGGGTGTCCTAGTACACCAGAGACTGAAAGCAAGCATGCAGCTGCAGCAAACAGTTAGGAAGGCAAATGATATGTTGGCCTTCATTGCAAGAGAACTTGAGGAAAGGAGCAAGGATGTCTTACTGCAGCTGTACAGGCCCTCGGTGAGACCACACCTGGAATATTGTGGACAGTTTTTGTCTCTGTAACTATGAAATGCTGCACTTACCATAGAGGGAGAGCAGCGGGGGCACACCAGACTGATTCCTGGGATGGCAGGATTGTCGTATGAGGAGAGATTGAGTCGACTGGGCCTGTATTCACTGGAGTTCCGAAGAATGAGAGGGGATCGAATTGAAATGTATAAATTCTGACTGGGCTGGAGTGACTGAATACAGGGATGTTGTTTCCTCCAGCTGAGGGGCTGAGGGGGTGGGGAGAGGGGGGGGGGGGTTGAGCGGAGAGGCTGGAACAAGGGATCACAGATGGTGAAACTTTGCAATATGTTTAATCTGTAGAAACCGATCCATCTCAGTCTGTGAACGATGACTGAGCCTCCACAGCCCTCTGGGATAGGGAATTCCAAAGATTCACCATCCTGGAAGCACACGGAATTCAGGAAAACTTGGCGTGATGTATCGGAAACTGGTTTAGTAATTGGACACAAAGGGTGGTGTTGGAAGGCTGTTTGAGTGGCTGGAGGCCGGTGTCCAGTGGTGCACCACAAGGCTCCGTGCTGGGGGGCTTATTATTGTTATACATAAATGAGACAGATGATAATGTGGGGGCAATGATAAGCAAGGTTCCAGATGACACCAAGATTGGTAGGATGGTTCATAGTGAAGAAGGTTGTAGGTTACAGGAAGATATCGCTGGGTTGGTCAGATAGGCAGAGCAGTGGCAGATGGTATTTGACCCTGATAGGTGCGAGGTGATGCACTTTGGAAGCAGTAACAAGGCAAGGGAGTATTTAATGAGTTGCAGGACACTGGGGAGCTCAGAGGAACATATGGATCTTGGGCAATTATTCACAGATCCCAGAAGGCAGCAGAGCAGGTGAATCAAGTGGTAAAGAAGGCAGATGAGACACTTGCTTTTATCAGTCATGGCGCAGAGTAGAAGAGCAAAGAGTTAATGTTGGAGTTGTACAGAGTGTTGGTTAGGCCACAGCTGGAGTACCGTGTGCAGATCTGGTCACCACACCAGAGGAAGGATATGATAGCACTGGAGGGGGTACAGAGGAGGCTCAGCAGCAAGTTGCCTGGGATGGAGTATTTGAGCTATGAGGAGAGACTGGATAGGTTTGGATTGTTTTCTTTAGAGCAGAGAAGGCTGATTGAGGTGTGTAAGATTATGGGGGGTATGGACAGGGTGAATATGAAACAGCTGTTCCCCTTGGTTGAGGGGTCAATCATGAGGGGACATAGTTTTAGGGCAAAGGGCAGGAGATTCAGAGGAGAGTTGAGAAAAACATTCACTCAGAGGGTGATGGGAATCAGGAATGTACTGCCTGGGAAGGCAGCGGAGGTCGGAAACCTTACAATCTTTCAAAAGCATTTGGATGAGCACTTGAAACATTACACATTCACTCAGATCAGCCATGATCTTATTGAATGGCGGGGCAGGCTCGAGGGGCTAGATGGCCTACTCCTGCTCCTATTTCTTATGTTCTTATGAAACATCACAACATTCAAAGATATGGTACAAGAGATGGAAAATTGGATTAGCACAACTTTAGTGGTAGTTACTGTTGGTGCAGACTCAATGGGTCGAAGGGCCTTTTCTTCACTGTACCACTCTATGACTCTGAGGGAAGAAATTCCTCCTCACAGAAAGCAGAGAGTCGGAATAAATGGGTGCTTTTCTGGTTGGCGGATGGTAACTAGTGGCGTGCCGCAGGGATCGGTACTGGGGCCTCAACTTTTTACCATTTATATAGACGATCTGGAGGAGGGGGCTGAGTGTCGGGTAACAAAGTTTGCAGACGACACAAAGATAAGTGGAAAAGTGAATCGTGTGGAGGGCGTAGAAGGTCTGCAGAGAGATTTGGACAGGCTGAGTGAGTGGGCGAGGATCTGGCAGATGGAGTATAACGTTGACAAATGCGAGGTTATTCACTTTGGAGGAAATAATAGCAAATTGGATTATTATCTAAATGGAAAGAAATTACAACATGCTGCTGTGCAAAGGGACCTGGGGGTCCTTGTGCATGAGACGCAAAAACCCAGTCTGCAGGTGCAACAGGTGATCAAGAAGGCAAACGGGATGTTGGCCTATATCGCAAGGGGGATAGAATATAAAAGCAGAGATGTCTTGCTGCATCTGTACAGGGCATTGGTGAGGCCGCAGCTGGAATACTGTGTGCAGTATTGGTCCCCTTATTTGCGGAAGGATATATTGGCCTTGGAGGGAGTGCAGAGAAGGTTCACCAGGTTGATACCAGAGATGAGGGGTGTTGATTATGAGGAGAGACTGAGCAGATTGGGTTTGTACTCGTTGGAATTTAGAAGGCTGAGTGGGGATCTTATAGAGACCTATAAGATAATGAAGGGGCTGGATAGGGTCGAGGTGGGAGAAATTCTTTCCACTTAGAAAGGAAGCTAGAACTAGAGGGCACAGCCTCAAAATAAAGGGGGGTCAGTTTCGGACAGAGTTGAGGGGGAACTTCTTCTCTCAGAGGGTGGTGAATCTTTGGAATTCTCTGCCCACTGAAGTGGTGGAGGCTACCTCGTTGAATATGTTTAAATCACGGATAGATGGATTCCTGATCGGTAAGGGAATTAGGGGTTATAGGGATCAGGTGGGTAAGTGGAACTGATCCACTTCAGATCAGCCATGATCTTATTGAATGCGGGGCAGGCTCGAGGGGCTAGATGGCCTTCTCCTGCTCCTATTTCTTATGTCCTTTTCTCAGTCCTAAATGTCCTGCCCCCTTACTCTGCGACTATGCCATGGTTCTAGACACCGCCCCCCCCCCCCCCCCCCCCCACCGCCTCCAGCCGGGGGAAACATCCTTCCTGTATCTACTCAGCTCATGTTTGGGGGTTGGGGAGAGTTATAGAACAAAGAGATCGAGGGGTACATGTTCATAGCTTCTTGGCAGTGGAGTCACAGGTAGACAGAGTGGTGAAGAAGGCATTCGGCATGCTTGGTTTCATTGGTCAGAACATTGAATACAGGAGTTGGGACGTCTTGTTGAAGTTGTACAAGACATTGTTAAGGCCACGCTTGGAATACTGTGTACAGTTCTGGTCACCCTATTTTAGAATGGATACTATTAAACTAGAAAGAGTGCAAAAACGATTTACTTGGATGCTACCGGGACATGATGGTTTGGGTTTTAAGGAGAGGTTGCACAGACTGGGACTTTTTCCCTGTAGCGTAGAAGACTGAGGGGAGATTGTATAGAGGTCTGTAAAATAATGAGGGGCACAGATCAGCGAGATAGTCAATATCTTCTCCCAAAGGTAGGGGAGTCTAAAACTAGAGGGCATAGGTTTAAGGTGAGAGTGAGAGATACAAAAGGGTCCAGAGGTCAATTCTTTTCACACAGAGGGTGGTGAATGTCTGGAATGAGCTGCCAGGGGCAGTAGCAGGGGCGGGTACAATTTTATGTTTTAAAAAGCATTTAGACAGTTACATGGGTAAGATTGGTATAGAGGGATATGGGCGAAACACAGGCAATTGTGATTAGCTTAATGGTAAAAACTGGGCGGCATGGACAAGTTGGGCCAAAGCGCGTTTCCATGCTGTAAACCTCTATGACTCGACCCTGCTGAGCCCTGTAAGAATTGTCCAAGTTTGAGTGAGGTCACCTCTCATGCTTCTCGAGTGCATAAAGTAAAAGTCCATTTTCTTTCCTCAGAGGACAATCCCTCCATCCCAGGAATTAATGCAGTGAAATGTCATTGAAGTCCCTCTCGGACAAGAATGTCTTTCCTTAGGTAAGAGGATAAAACTGTACACAACACTCCGTGTGTGGTTTCACCACTAATTCAGCCTCTCCCACATCCCCTTGAAGAGTCTACATCCTCCTCACAACTCACACTTCCACCTGCTTTCATGTCATCTGCAAACTCGGAAATATTACATTTGATCCCAAACGTCCAGATCAATGATATGGATTGTGAATAGCTGGGCTCCCGCGGACTGATCCTTGTGATAAGCCGCTGGTCACAGCCTGGCACCCTGAAAATGACCCATTTGTACCTAAGCTCTGTTTTCTGTCCGTTAACCATTTCTCAATTCATGCCAGTATTATCAGGGTAAATACGTTGCATCACGGGGATAGGGCCTGGGTGGGAATGTTGTCAGCGCAGGCTCGATGGGCTGTATGGCCTCCTTCTGCACTGTAGGGATTCTATGATTCTAATATGTACATACGTCAGTGAAGGTGGCAGGGCACTTTGACAGAGCAGTAAATGAAGTATATGGTATCCCAGCTTTTATTAATGGAGGAATTGAGGACAAGAGTAAGGAGTTCATATTGAACTTGTATAAGACACTCGTTAAGCCTCATCTGGAGACTGCGCCCAGTTCTGGGCACCGTACTTGAGGAGGGATGTGAAGACATTGGACAGAGTGCAGAGGAGATTCACAAGAATGATTCCAGGGAATAAGATCCGTAGCTACGAGGGTAGATTGGAGAGGTTGGGACTGTTTTCCTTGGAGAAAAGAAGGCTGAGGTGAGACTTGAGAGAGAGATTCAAGATCCAAAGGGGTATCCACAGGTTAAAGAGTGAGAAACTCTTCCCTCTCAAGAGATGGTCATGAACTAGAGGGCACAGATTCTAAATGATGGGGAAATGGATCAGAAGTGAAGTGAGAAAAAGCACTTCATCAAGAGTGTGTTTGGAATCTGGAACAATCTTCCTGAAAGCCTGTTCCAATATTCAATAAGATCCTGGCTGATCTGTGATCTAACTCTCTGTCTCTTAACCCCTTGGACGAAGGAAAATCTATCAACCCCAGGTTTAAAATAATAACAAGTGACTGAGCATCAATAGCCATTTGCAGAAGATTGTTTCAAACTAACTCCACACCATATCTGGCAATGTTTCCATTTCTACAATTCTAAAATTCTAAACTGAGGCTAACATTCAAATATTCCCAAATCCTGGAGTTCCCAGCCAGCAGAAAAACGTGTTCTTTATCAGCCTCTCCCTTTCCCTCATTATTTTCAATGTTTGATTAAATCAGCCCCCAACTTAAATTCCAGCGGTTAAGAATAATGTTTAATCTGCACTGTTCATCAAATGTTCCCAACACAAATACTGTAATGGGCTAAATACAGAGTAAAATTCCCTCTGCTCTGTCCAAGGAATGTTTCATCACAGATTTTTATTTTGAACTTTAGGAAAAACAGGAATCAAATTGCTCAGCATCCCAGTGTGGCCTCCTGTTTATTTCAATCAGCCCTTCACATTCAAACATGAAGTTGAAGCTTCGAATACTGTCTGTGGCAGCGTTTGTGGATTCAGTTGTTCTCCTGCTTTTTCACTTGTCTGAAGGATTTGAATTATAGACATTGTTTAATCATTCCTTTCTCTCAGCACATGGAACTTGTGAATCTTCAAGGCAGACAATCTCATGTAATTCACAACAAACTGCATCTTTATTCATCCGTCCATTTCCTATCTCTGAATGGATCACACACATTTCCAGAATGCAGGAAGCTCTCAATGGAAACTGCTTCCAATTATTCCCCAATACAATTGTTCGCACTTTACTGTGAACTACATTCCACTGACACTCCCAAAGCAGCCACAGAAAAGTGACTGGTTATTTTAAACACTGAACCTGAACTATTTGAGCTGATGATTCACTCACATTGTACAGAAATGTTGAGTCTGTTTTGATGAGAGTGATCAGATTAACATTGTAACATGAAGACAGCCTCCGTACTGTGATTAACCACATTTACAACAATTCCGCAATATCAGATCCATTGCTGTGTGTATTGTGCGAATTCAGCTGTGAAATATCTGGACATTTGGAGCTTCCACTGTTTCTGTCATTTCATCATTTATTAAAGTACGTTGTTCTATCCCTTTTAAATCTAAGTTGTGTCAAATTACATTTCCCTGCACTGAAACCTCTCCACCAGTTTTGTCCATGTACAAAATATGAATAACTCTTTGCAATCTGATGTTTCCAGCGATGCTGCTTACAATGCTGTCGAATGTTTTGTGTCATCGGCAAACCAGGATGTGTAGCATTCAGTCACATTAAACGGTCAATAAATATGTCAATACTGTGTATATATTTCACTGTGTGTGTGTGTCTGTGTGTGTGTCTGTGTGTGCGTGTGTCTGTGTGTGTGTGTCTGTGTGTGTGTCTGTGTGTGTGTGTGTGTGTGTCTGTGTGTGTGTGTCTCTGTGTGTGTGTGTGTCTCTGTGTGTGTGTGTGTCTGTCTGTGTGTGTGTGTGTGTGTGTCTGTGTGTGTGTGTCTGTGTGTGTGTCTGTGTGTGTGTCTGTCTGTGTGTCTGTGCGTGTATGTGTGTGTCTGTGTGTCTCTGTGTGTGTGTGTCTGTGTGTGTGTGTCTGTGTGTGTGTGTCTGTGTGTGTCTCTGTGTGTGTGTGTGTGTGTGAGTGTCAGCATGCATGTGTGTCAATGTATTTGAATCTCAAATATGTGCAGTTAGAGGCCATTTGACCCATCGAGCCTGCTCCCCCACTCAAACAGATCATGACAAACACACACACAGACGCACACGCACTCACAGAGATACAGACACACACACACACACACTCAGAGACACACACACACTGACAAAGAGAGAGACACACAGACACTCACGGACACACACACACAGAGACACAAACACACACTCACGGACACACACGCACACACGCAGAGAGACACAAACACACACTCACAGACACACATGCACAAAGACACAGAGAGAGACACACACACAGGCACACACTCACTCACAGACACACGCAGAGAAACACAATCACACACACAGAAACACACATTGAAATAGACACTTGCACACACTTAGAAACTGTCTCTCTCTCTCTCTCTCTCTCTCTCACACACACACACACACACAGACACACACACACACACACAAAGAAATACAAAAACATAAGCGCACCGACACTCTCATTCCTATTTCTGTTTTACTCCTCAATGCCCCAACTAAAAAGTACTGGGATCTGAGCTTGAAATGCTGGAACTGATCATGGAGGAACGAGTGGGGCCTAATAGACACTGAGAAGTTAACTTGTGTGTGAATCATAGAATGGGGACAGCACAGGAGGCCATTCAGCCCGTCGAGCCTGGATCGACACACTGCAAGAGCAGTTTCACTATTCCCAATCCTCCACCCTCTCCCCGTAACCCTGTCAATATTTTCCCTTCAGCTTCCCATTCAATTTCCTCTTGATGGAATCTTCTCCCACCTCTGACTCAGGCAGAACATGATGAGGAGATGCCGGCGTTGGACTGGGGTAAACACAGTAAGAAGTTTAACAACACCAGCTTAAAGTCCAACAGCTTTATTTGGGAGCAAAAGCCACACAAGATTTCGGAGCTCCAAGCCCCTTCTTCAGGTGAGTGGGAATTCTGTTCACAAACAGAGCATATAAAGACACAGACTCAATTTACATGAATAATGGTTGGAATGCGAATCCTTACAGCGAATCAAGGCAGAACATTCCAGATACCATCAGTCACTACGTTAAAAACATTTCCTCATCACAGATTCATACAGTGCAGAAGAGACCCTTCGGCCCATCGAGTCTGCACCGACACGTGAGGACCACCTAACATACCGACCTCACCCCATTTACCAGCACTTGGCCCATAGCCCTGAATGTGATGATGTGCCAAGTGCTTATCCAGCTACTTTTTAAAGGATGTGAGGCAACTTGCCTCTGCCAACCTCCCAGGCAGCGCATTCCAGACTGGCACCACCCTGTGGGTAAAACAGATTTTCCTCACATCCCCCCCAAACCTCCTGCCCCTCACCTTGAACCTATGTCCCCTCGTGACTGACCCTTCAACTAAGGGGAACAGCTGCTCCCGATCCACACTCTTCATGTCTCTCATAATCTTCTCCACCTCAATCAGGTCGCCCCCCCCCCAGTCTTCTCTGCTCCAATGAATACAACACAAGCCTACTCAACATCTCATTTTTAATTTTGTTTATTAGTGTCACAAGTAGGCTTGCATTAACACTGTGAAGTTACGGTGATAATTCCCCAGATGCCACACTCTGGTGTTCGGTTACACTGAGAGAAAATTTACCACGGCCAATGCACCCTAACCAGCACATCATTCGCACTGTGGGAGGAAACCACAGCACCCAGAGGAAAGGCACGCAGACACGGAGAGAACGTGCAGACTCCACACAGACAGTGACCTGAGCCGGGAATCGAACCTGGGTCCCTGGCGCTGTGATGCAGCAGTGATAACAACTGTGCCACCGTGTGGCCCAGAGCTCTCTTCATAGCTGAAACACTCCAGCTCAGATACATCCTGGTGAATCTCCTCTGCATCCTGTCCAGTGCATTCACACCCTTCCTATAATGTGGCGACCAGAACCGCACACAGTCCTCCAGCTGTGGCCTCACCAAAGTTTTATACAGCTCCAACATGTCTACCCTGCTTTTGTAATCTATGCCTCGACAGAAAAAGGCAAGTGTTCCGCATGCCTCTTACACCGCTCCACTAACATGCAAATCAGCAAATGAGAAATATTTGGGATGGATGAGTCCTTGGCAGCATGGATTAGAAGTTTGGTAAGAGATAGGAAACAGAGGGGAGGTAGAGATGGGCATTTCTCAGACTGGAGACGAGTTGAAAGTGGTGTTCCCCAGGGATCAGTGTTGGGATCCTTGCTTTTTCTGATTTATATTAACAGCTTAGCGACGGCGGTTGAACGCACAATCTCCAAATTTGCAGATGATGCTGAGCTCGGGAGAAGAGTGAATTGTGAGGATGACACTGAGCGACTTCAGAGGGACATGGACAAGTTGGCCAAATGGGCAGACACCTGGCAGATGAATTTCAATGCAGCGAAATGGGAGGGAATGCATTTAGGTGGAAGAAACATGGGGAGACGATACAGACTCAATGGTACAACGTTGAGGGGAGTACAGGAGCAGATGGGTCTTGGGTTTCAAGTGATTCATTCTCTGAAGGTGGCCAGGCAAGATGAAACAGTTGTTAAGAAGCCTGATAGGATCCTTGGGTTTATAAAGAGAGGCATAGAGTATAAAAGCAAGGAAGTGATGCTACAACTCCACAAATCATTGGACAGATCACATTCGGAGCACTGTGATCAGTTCTGGGCACCATATTTAAGGAAGGACGTTAAAGTCCTCGAGAGAGGCAGAGAGAGAGAGAGAGTGCAATGGAGATTCACTCGAATGATTCCAGGAATGAGAAATTTTAGATCCAAGGAACGATGAGAGAAATTGGCCTTATTCTCCTTGGAGCAGAGAAGATTAAGAAGTGACCTTATCGAGGTGTTCAGAATGATGAACAATGTTGACAGGGTGAAGAAGGATTGAATGGGGAGAGGCAGAAACCCTCAACACATTTCAAAACTACACTGATTCCCACTTGAAGGAATAACTTCTCCACCCCAACACTATCCCGTCATTCTCGATAAGCCCATGCTGCCCGTGTTCTGTGATAAATTACACGCAAGTGAAAAGATTATTTTAAATAGTGGGGTTACATTTGCCACCCCCCAATCTGTAGGAACTGCTCCAGAGTATATAGAATTTTGGAAGATGACCAGCAATGCATCCAATATTTCGAGCGCCGCTTCCTTTAATACTCTGGGATGTCGATTATCAGGCCCTGGGGATTTGTCAGCCTTTAACCCCATTCATTCCCCCAGCACCATTTTCTGACTCATACTGATTTCCTTCAATTCAATTCCACACTCTCACTAAACCATTGGTTCCCTAACATTTCTGCCAGGTTATCTGTGCCTCTTTTGTGAAGACAGAACCAAAGTATACGTTCAATTCTTCTGCCATTTCTTTGCTCCCCATTATAATTTCCCCGGAGAGATAGAGAGAGGCAGAGTCACTGAGAGATAGGGATGAGATAGTAATGCAGAGAGTAACAGTGAGATATTCAGGTTGGCAAGCAGCTAATAGTGGGGTACAACAAGGATCACTCCAAAGCCACAGATATTGCCTCATGTTGCCGCTGTCGCCATTGACCTTAAATCAGCATCCTCTGCTTTCCAAGCTTTCCCCCAATGTGCCGATTATCTCAAAGCCGATCCTCTCAGTCCCGGGACATCACTGCAGGAGTTCCTCAGGGTGAGTGTCCGAGGCCCCAACCATCTTCAGCTGCTCCATCACTGACCTTCCCTCCATAGGTGAGATGTTCGCTGATGATCGCAGCATTCACAACTCCTCAGATTGAGAAATAGTCAATGCCGGAATACTGAGCAGGACAGGCAGCATCTGTGTAAAGAGAAGCAGATTCTGGGACTGGGGGACTGAGAGACAGGAAGATAGTGAAACACACACAAACACAGTGATGCACACACACACACACACAGATACACGCAGTCTCACACACACACACAGATAGAGAACAGTCCCACAGTCTCACTCACAATATCCTAATCTCCCTGGCATTAAGGGGCAATTTATCACGGCCAATCAACCTAATGCGCGCATCTTTGGAATGTGGGAGGAAACCGGAGCACCCGGAGGAAACCCATGCAGACACGGGGAGAACGTGCAAACTCCACACAGACAGTCACCCGAGACCAAAATTGAACCCGGGTCCGTTGCGCTGTGAGGCAGCAGAGCTAACCACTGTGACACCCATGTTGGCCTTCATTGCAAGAGGATTCGCGTGGAAGAGCAAGGATGTCTTACTGCAGCTGGACAGAGCCTCGGTGAGACCACACCTGGAAGCTTGTGTGCAGTGTTCCTCTCCTTATCTGAGGAAGGATGTACTTGCCACAGAGGGAGAGCAGTGAATGTTCACCAGACTGATTTCTGGGATGGCAGCATTGATGTCTGAGGGGAGATTGGGTCGGCTGGGCCTGTATTCACTGGAATGTAGAAGAGTGAGAGGTGATCTAATTGAAAGGTATAAAATTCTGACAGTGCTGGACAGGCTGGATACAGGGATATTGTTTCCTCCGGCTGGGGGTGTCTGGAACAAGGGGTCACAGTCTCAGGATACGGGGGAGGCCATTTGGGACTGAGATGAGGGGAAACCTCTTCACTCAGAGGGTGGTGAACCTGTGGAATTCTCTCCCACAGAAAGCTGTGGAGACCAAGTCACTGAATATATTTAAGAAGGAAAGAGATAGATTTCTAGACTCTAAAGGTGTCGAGGTGTATGGGGAGAGCGCTGGTGTATGGCATTGAGACAGAGGATCGGCCATGATAGTGTTGAATGGTGGGTCAGGCTCGAAGGGCTGAATGGCCTCCTCCTATTTTCTATGTTGATGTGACCGCCCCAAGTCTCTTTGGGCCTCCACTCTTTCCAGCCTTTCCCCATTCATAAAGCAATCTGTTCTATCCTTTTTTAAAGTGGGTGACCACACAATTGTCTCCAATGAAATCCATCTTTCACTCTTTGAACCATTCAGTTAAGACATTTTACTTTCGGGCGGCACGATGGCTCAGTGGTTCGTACTGCTGCCTCACAGCGCCAGGGACCCGGGTTCAATGCCAGCCTCGGGTGACTGCGTGGAGTTTGCACATTCTCCCCGTGTCTGCGTGGGTTTCCTCCGGGTGCTCTGGTTACCTTCCACACTCGCAAGATATATAGGTTAGATGGATTAGCAATGGGGTTATGGGGATAGGGCTGGGGTGAGGGCCTGGGTAAGATACTCTGTCATCCAGTCTGTGCAGACTCAATGAGCTGAATGGCCTCTTATGCAGTGGAATACCTCTTTGCCATTTGAAGCTTCTCGCTATAAGACTTAAAATGCTGCCTATTTCTGTGAAATGTAGCAAACTTTCTGTCTCATCACCGGGCGACATGACGGCATAGTGGTTAGCACTGCTCCCCCACAGCACCAAGGACCCATGTTCAATTCCAGCCTCGGGTGACTGTCTGTGTGGAGTTTGTACATTCTCCCAGTGTCTGCGTGGGTTTCCTCCGGGTGCTCTGGTTTCCTCCCACACTCCAAAGATGTGCGGGTGAGGTTAATTGGCCGTGCTCAATTGCCCCTTAGTGTTAGGGGCATTCAGGCCCGGGTGGTATTGTTGTCGGGGGCAGGCTTGATGGACCAAAGGACCTCCTTCTGCACTTTAGGGATTCTATGATGAACGGCATGGTGGCACAGTGGTTAGCACAGCACCAAGAACCCAGGTTCAATTCCAGCCTCAGCTCGCTGTCAGTGTAGAGTTCTCCCAGTGTCTGCGTGGGTTTCCTCCGGGTGCTCCAGTTTCCTCCCACAGTCCAAACATGTGCGGGTAAGGTGGATTGGCCATGATAAATTGACCTTAGTGTCAGGGGATTAACAGGGTAAATATATGGGGTTACGGGAATAGGGCCTGGGTGGGATTGTGGTCGATGCAGACTCGATGGGCCGAATGGTCTGCCCTTTAGGGATTCTATGATTCTAGGATCTTAGATCATTGATAAATGCGATGAAACTGAGACAGACACGGGGGCTTTGCAGCAGCAGACAGAATGGAAATCATTGCATCCTGCATGGAGTTTTATTACACAACCAATTTCAGAAAATTCACAACTCTAATTCACAACAGCAAAGTGTGGGATTGCAAACTTGGAATTATTAGCCCAGGACTAAAGTTTAAAAGCTAAACACTGACATTCGGTAACAGGAGCTGGCCTCACATCTTCAATTCTGTGATTGTCCCCCATCTCCTGCTCTGAATATTACAATATCTCTGCCCCCTTCCTGCGTCTGCAGACTTTGAAAGTTACTCAGACATCGGTGAAACTAGTCTTTATCTCGGGGCATTTCCTGTGAAATATGCACCTTCTGCAACGAGACACAATCTAATTGACGCTTTCTGATACAATCTGAATCTCCTTTCAAACAACCTCCCAACCCCACTGTGCAGGAATGTCACCTTTTGTCACATTCCCCAACACAATTGTTGACACTTTATCAGGCGGGAAAAGTAGATTCAACTGACAGATTCTGAGCACCAGGTTGAATCTTTAAGATGTAAAAATGAACTGAAAGCCCAGGTCTCTCTGTTCCTGCATCCATTTTAACATTGACCCATTGATTTTAAATTGCTTCTCCTGTATAAAAATATCATCTATCAACCTCAGATTTAAACATTAATAAGCGACTGAGCATCAACTGCGAATTATAGAAGGTAGTTCCAAACTAATATCACAGCTGGTGTGGCAAAGTGTTTCTGAATTCCACTCCTTCAAGTCTAAAATCCTCAACATTGTTTGAAATCCAATGTCCCCAAGTCCTGGACTCCCCAAACAGCAGGAAAAGTTGTTCTTTATCAGTCCTCTCCATTCCCCTTATTATCTTGAAGTGTTTGATCCAATCATCCCGTGGCCTAAATTCCAGCATTACAGAGTAACACTTCAACTACACTTTTCAACAAACAATCCCAAACCAAATACAGAACAGGGTTCATAGAATCCTGTAGTGCAGGAGGCCATTCGGCCCATCGAGTCTGCACTGACCACAATCCCACGCAGGCCCCATCCCTATAATCCCATACATTTACCTCAGCTAATCCTCCTGACACTAAGGGACAATTTAGCTTGGCCAATCCACCTAACCTGTACACCTGATAGAAGTCTGCCAGATTATGAGGGGCATGGACAGAGTGGATAGTCAGAAGCTTTTTCCCAGGGTGGTAGAGTTATTACTCGGGGGCAGAGGTTTAAGGTGCGAGGGGCAAGGTTTAAAGGAGATGTGGGAGGAAAGTTTTTTCACACAGAGGGTGGTGGGTGCCTGGAACTCGTGGCCGGGGGAGGGAGTGGAAACGGATACGATAGTGACTTTTCAAGGGCGTCTTGACAAAGACATGAATAAGATGGGAATGGAGGGATATGGTCCCCGGAAGGGTAGGGGGTTTTAGTTCAGTCAGGCAGCATGTTCGGTGCAGGCTTGGAGAGCCGAAAGACCTGTTCCCGTGCTGTAATTTTCGTGGGGTTACATTTGCCACCCCCCAATCTGTAGGAACTGCTCCAGAGTCGATAGAATTTTGGAAGATGACCAGCAATGCATCCAATATTTCCAGCGCCGCTTCCTTTAATACTCTGGGATGTAGATTATCAGGCCCTGGGGATTTGTCAGCCTTCAACCCCATTCATTCCCCCAGCACCATTTTCTTACTCATACTGATTTCCTTCAATTCAATTCCACACTCTCACTAAACCATTGGTTCCCTAACATTTCTGCCAGGTTATCTGTGCCTCTTTTGTGAAGACAGAATCAAAGTATACGTTCAATTCTTCTGCCATTTCTTTGCTCCCCATTATAATTTCCCCGGAGAGATGGAGAGAGGCAGAGTCACTGAGAGATAGGGATGAGATAGTAATGCAGAGAGTAACAGTGAGATATTCAGGTGGGTAAGCAGCTAATAGTGGGGTACAACAAGGATCACTCCAAAGCCACAGATATTGCCTCATGTTGCCGCGGTCGCCATTGACCTTAAATCAGCATCCTCTGCTTTCCAAGCTTTCCCCCAATGTGCCGATTATCTCAAAGCTGATCCTCTCAGTCCCGGGACATCACTGCAGGAGTTCCTCAGGGTGAGTGTCCGAGGCCCCAACCATCTTCAGCTGCTCCATCACTGACCTTCCCTCCATAGGTGAGATGTTCGCTGATGATCGCACCATTCACAACTCCTCAGATTGTGAAATAGTCAATGCCGGAATACTGAGCAGGACAGGCAGCATCTGTGTAAAGAGAAGCAGATTCTGGGACTGGGGGACTGAGAGACAGGAAGATAGTGAAACACACACAAACGCAGTGATGCACACACATAGATACACGCACAGCCTCACACACACACACAGATAGAGAACAGTCCCACAGTCTCACTCACAATATCCTAATCTCCCTGGCATTAAGGGGCAATTTATCACGGCCAATCAACCTAACGCGCGCATCTTTGGAGTGTGGGAGGAAACCGGAGCACCCGGAGGAAACCCACGCAGACACGTGGAGAACGTGCAAACTCCACACAGACAGTGACCTGAGACCAGAATTGAACCTGGGTCCGTTGCACTGTGAGGCAGCAGAGCTAACCACTGTGACACCCATGTTGTCCTTCATTGCAAGAGGATTGGAGTAGAAGAGCAAGGATGTCGTACTGCAGCTGGACAGAGCCTCGGTGAGACCACACCTGGAGTCTTGTGTACAGTGTATGTGTGTGAGAGAGTGCGTAAGAGATAGGTACAGCACGGGGTTAGATACAGATACAGCTCTCTCTATCCGGTCCCGAATCAAACAGTCCCAGGACAGGTACATCACGGGGTTAGGTACAGAGTAAAGCTCCCTCTACACTGTCCCCCATCAAACACTCCCAGGACAGGTACAGCACAGGGTGAGATACAGATTAAAGCTCCCTCTGCACTGTCCGCATCACACACTCCCTGGACAGGTACAGTACGGGGTTAGATGCAAAGTAAAGTTCCCTCTACACTGTCCCCATCAAACACTCCCAGGACAGGTACAGCACGGGGTTAGATACAGAATAAAGCTCCCTCGACACTGTCCCCATCAAACACTTCCAGGACAGGTGGAGCATGGGGTTAGATACAGAGTAAAGCTCCCTCTACACTGTCCCCATCAAACACTCCCTCCACAGGTACAGCACGGGGTTAGATACAAAGTAAAGTTCCATCTACATTGTCCCCATCAATCACTCCCAGGATAAGGATAGCATGGGCGAGGTACAGGGTAAAGTTCCCTCTACACTGTCCGCATCACACACTCCCTCGACTGGTACAGCACAGGGTTAGATACAGAGTAAACCTCCCTCTGCACTGTCCCCATCAAACACTCCCAGTACAGGTACAGCACGGGGTTCGATACAGAGTAAAGCTCCCCCTACACTGTCCCCATGAAACACTCCCAGGACAGGTACAGCACGGGGTTAGACACGGAGTAAAGCTCCCTCTGCACTGTCCCCATCAAACACTCCCAGGACAGGTACAGCACGGGGTTAGATACAGAGCAAAGCTCCCTCTACAAAGTCCCCCATCAAACACTCCCAGGACAGGTACAGCACGGGGTTAGATACAGAGTAAAGCTCCCTCTACACTGTCCCCATCAAACACTCCCAGGACAGGTACAGCACGGGGTTAGATACAGAGTAAAGCTCCCTCGACACTGTCCCCATCAAACACACACAGGACAGATAGAGCATGGGGTTAGATACAGAGTAAAGCTCCCTCTACACTGTCCCCATCAAACGCTCCCTCCACAGGTACAGCACGGGGTTAGAGACAGAGTAAAGCTCCCTCTACACTGTCCCCCATCAAACACTCCCAGGACAGGTACAGCACGGGGTTAGATACAGAGTAAAGCTCCCTCGACACAGTCCCCATCAAACACACACAGGACAGATAGAGCATGGGGTTAGATACAGAGTAAAGCTCCCTCTACACTGTCCCCATCAAACACTCTCAGGAAAGGTACAGCACAGAGTGAGCTACAGAGTAATGCTCCCTCTGCACTGTCCGCATCACACACTCCCTGGACAGGTACAGTACGGGGTTAGATACAGAGAAAAGTTCCCTCTACACTGTCCCCATCAAACACTCTCAGGACAGGTACAGCACAGGGTGAGATACAGAGTAAAGCTCCCTCTACACTGTCCCCATCAAACACTCCCAGGACAGGTACAGCACAGGGTTAGATACAGAGTAAAGCTCCCTCTACACTGTCCCCATCAAACACTCCCAAGACAGGTACAGCACGGGGTTAGATACAGAGTAAAGCTCCCTCTACACTGTCCCCATCAAACACTCCCAGGACAGGTACAGCACGGGGTTAGATACAGAGTAAAGCTCCCTCTGCACTGTCCCCATCAAACACTCCCAGGACACGTACAGCACGGGGTTAGATACAGAGTAAAGCTCCCTCTGCACTGTCCCCATCAAACACTCCCAGGACAGTTACAGCACGGGGTTAGATACAGAGTAAAGCTCCCTCTACACTGTCCCCATGAAACACACACAGGACAGATAGAGCATGGGGTTAGATACAGAGTAAAGCTCCCTCTACACTGTCCCCATCAAACACTCCCTCCACAGGTACAGCACGGGGTTAGATACAAAGTAAAGTTCCATCTACACTGTCCCCATCAATCACTCCCAGGACACGGACAGCATGGGCGAGGTACAGGGTAAAGTTCCCTCCACACTGTCCGCATCACACACTCCCAGGACAGGTACAGCACGGGGTTAGATGCAAAGTAAAGTTCCCACTACACTGTCCGCATCAAACACTCCCAGGACAGGTACAGCACGGGGTTAGATACAGAGTAAAGCTCCCTCTACCCTCTCCCCCATCAAACACTCCCAGGACAGGTACATCACGGGGTTAGATACAGAGTAAAGCTCCCTCTACACTGTCCCCCATCAAACACTCCCAGGACAGGTACAGCACAGGGTGAGATACAGAGTAAAGCTCCCTCTGCACTGTCCGCATCACACACTCCCTGGACAGGTACAGTACGGGGTGAGATGCAAAGTAAAGTTCCCTCTACACTGTCCCCATCAAACACTCCCAGGACAGGTACAGCACACGGTGAGATACAGAGTAAAACTCCCTCTACACTGTCCCCATCAAACACTCACAGGAAAGGTACAGCACGGGGTTAGATACAGAATAAAGCTCCCTCGACACTGTCCCCATCAAACACTCCCAGGACAGGTGGAGCATGGGGTTAGATACAGAGTAAAGCTCCCTCTACACTGTCCCCATCAAACACTCCCTCCACAGGTACAGCACGGGGTTAGATACCATAAGACCATAAGACATAGGAGCGGAAGTAAGGCCATTCGGCCCATCGAGTCCACTCCACCATTCAATCATGGTTGATTTCAACTCCATTTACCCGCTCTCTCCCCATAGCCCTTAATTCCTCGAGAAATCAAGAATTTATCAATTTCTGTCTTGAAGACGCTCAACGTCTCGGCCTCCACAGCCCTCTGTGGCAATGAATTCCACAGACCCACCACTCTCTGGCTGAAGAAATTTCTCCTCATCTCTGTTCTAAAGTGACTCCCTTTTATTCTAAGGCTGTGCCCCCGCGTCCTAGTCTCCCCTGTTAATGGAAACAACTTCCCTACGTCCATCCTATCTAAGCCGTTCATTATCTTGTAAGTTTCTATCAGATCTCCCCTCAACCTCCTAAACTCCAATGAATATAATCCCACGATCTTCAGACGTTCATCGTATGTCAGGCCTACCATTCCTGGGATCATCCGTGTGAATCTCCGCTGGACCCGCTCCAGTGCCAGTATGTCCTTCCTGAGGTGTGGGGCCCAAAATTGCTCACAGTACTCCAAATGGGGCCTAACCAGTGCTTTATAAAGCCTCAGAAGTACATCCCTGCTTTTGTATTCCAAGCCTCTTGAGATAAATGACAACATTACATTTGCTTTCTTAATTACGGACTCAACCTGCAAGTTTACCTTGAGAGAATCCTGGACTAGGACTCCCAAGTCCCTTTGCACTTTAGCATTATGAATTTTGTCACCGTTTAGAAAATAGTCCATGCCTCTATTCTTTTTTCCAAAGTGTACGACCTCGCACTTGCCCACGTTGAATTTCATCAGCCACTTCTTGGACCACTCTCCTAAACTGTCTAAATCTTTCTGCAGCCTCCCCACCTCCTCAATACTACCTGCCCCTCCACCTATCTTTGTATCATCGGCAAACTTGGCCAGAATGCTCCCAGTCCCGTCATCTAGATCGTTAATATATAAAGAGAACAGCTGTGGCCCCAACACTGAACCCTGCGGGACACCACTTGTCACCGGTTGCCATTCTGAGAAAGAACCTTTTATCCCAACTCTCTGCCTTCTGTCTGACAGCCAATCGTCAATCCATGTTAGTACCTTGCCTCGAATACCATGGGCCCTTATTTTACTCAGCAGTCTCCCGTGAGGCACCTTGTCAAAGGCCTTTTGGAAGTCAAGATAGATAACATCCATTGGATACAAAGTAAAGTTCCATCTACATTGTCCCCATCAATCACTCCCAGGACAAGGACAGCATGGGCGAGGTACAGGGTAAAGTTCCCTCTACACTGTCCGCATCACACACTCCCTCGACTGGTACAGCACAGGGTTAGATACAGAGTAAACCTCCCTCTGCACTGTCCCCATCAAACACTCCCAGTACAGGTACAGCACGGGGTTAGATACAGAGTAAAGCTCCCCCTACACTGTCCCCATCAAACACTCCCAGGACAGGTACAGCACGGGGTTAGATACAGAGTAAAGCTCCCTCGGCACTGTCCCCATCAAACACTCCCAGGACAGGTACAGCACGGGGTTAGATACAGAGCAAAGCTCCCTCTACAAAGTCCCCCATCAAACACTCCCAGGACAGGTACAGCACGGGGTTAGATACAGAGTAAAGCTCCCTCGACACTGTCCCCATCAAACACACACAGGACAGATAGAGCATGGGGTTAGATACAGAGTAAAGCTCCCTCTACACTGTCCCCATCAAACACTCCCAGGACAGGTACAGCACGGGGTTAGATACAGAGCAAAGCTCCCTCTACAAAGTCCCCCATCAAACACACTCAGGACAGATACAGCACGGGGTTAGATACAGAGTAAAGCTCCCTCGACACTGTCCCCATCAAACACTCCCTCCACAGGTGCAGCACGGGGTTAGAGACAGAGTAAAGCTCCCTCTACACTGTCCCCATCAAACACTCCCAGGACAGGTACAGCACGGGGTGAGATACAGAGTAAAGCTCCCTCGACACAGTCCCCATCAAACACACACAGGACAGATAGAGCATGGGGTTAGATACAGAGTAAAGCTCCCTCTACACTGTCCCCATCAAAGACTCCCTCCAAAGGTACAGCACGGGGTTAGATACAGAGAAAAGCTCCCTCGACACTGTCCCCATCAAACACTCCCAGGACAGGTACAGCACGGGGTGAGATGCAAAGTAAAGTTCCCTCTACACTGTCCCCATCAAACACTCCCAGGACAGGTAAAGCACAGGGTTAGATACAGAGTAAAGTTCCCTCGACACTGTCCCCATCAAACACTCTCAGGACAGGTACAGCACAGGGTGAGATACAGAGTAATGCTCCCTCTGCACTGTCCGCATCACACACTCCCTGGACAGGTACAGTACGGGGTTAGATACAGAGTAAAGCTCCCTCTACACTGTCCCCATCAAACACTCCCAGGACAGGTACAGCACGGGGTTAGATACAGAGTAAAGCTCCCTCTGCACTGTCCCCATCAAACACTCCCAGGACAGGTACAGCACGGGGTTAGATACAGAGTAAAGCTCCCTCTACACTGTCCCCATCAAACACTCCCAGGACAGGTACAGCACGGGGTTAGATACAGAGTAAAGCTCCCTCGACACTGTCCCCAACAAACACACACAGGACAGATAGAGCATGGGGTTAGATACAGAGTAAAGCTCCCTCTACACTGTCCCCATCAAACACTCCCTCCACAGGTACAGCACGGGGTTAGATACAAAGTAAAGTTCCATCTACACTGTCCCCATCAATCACTCCCAGGACACGGACAGCATGGGCTAGGTACAGGGTAAAGTTCCCTCTACACTGTCCGCATCACACACTCCCAGGACAGGTACAGCACGGGTTTAGATGCAAAGTAAAGTTCCCTCTACACTGTCCCCATCAAACACTCCCAGGACAGGGACAGCACAGTGTTAGATACAGAGTAAAGTTCCCTCTACACTGTCCCTATCAAACACTCACAGGACAGGTACAGCACAGGGTGAGATACAGAGTAATGCTCCCTCTGCACTGTCCGCATCAAACACTCCCAGGACAGGTACAGTACGGGGTTACATGCAAGGTAAAGTTCCCTCTACACTGTCCGCATCAAACACTCCCAGGACAGGTACAGCACGGGGTTAGATACAGAGTAAAGCTCCCTCTACACTGTCCCCCATCAAACACTCCCAGGACAGGTACATCACGGGATTAGATACAGAGTAAAGCTCCCTCTACACTGTCCCCCATCAAACACTCCCAGGACAGGTACAGCACAGGGTGAGATACAGATTAAAGCTCCCTCTGCACTGTCCGCATCACACACTCCCTGGACAGGTACAGTACGGGGTTAGATGCAAAGTAAAGTTCCCTCTACACTGTCCCCATCAAACACTCCCAGGACAGGTACAGCACACGGTTAGATACAGAGTAAAGCTCCCTCTACACTGTCCCCATCAAACACTCCCAGGACAGGTACAGCACGGGGTTAGATACAGAGTAAAGCTCCCTCGACACTGTCCCCATCAAACACACACAGGACAGATAGAGCATGGGGTTAGATAGAGAGTACAGCTCCCTCTACACTGTCCCCATCAAACACTCCCTCCACAGGTACAGCACGGGGTTAGATACAAAGTAAAGTTCCATCTACACTGTCCCCATCAATCACTCCCAGGACAAGGACAGCATGGGCTAGGTACAGGGTAAAGTTCCCTCTACACTGTCCGCATCACACACTCCCAGGACAGGTACAGCACGGGGTTAGATGCAAAGTAAAGTTCCCTCTACACTGTCCCCATCAAACACTCCCAGGACAGGTACAGCACAGGGTTAGATACAGAGTAAAGTTCCCTCTACACTGTCCCCATCAAACACTCTCAGGACAGGTACAGCACAGGGTGAGATACAGAGTAAAGCTCCCTCTACACTGTCCCCATCAAACACTCCCAGGACAGGTACAGCACGGGGTTAGATACAGAGTAAAGCTCCCTCTGCACTGTCCCCATCAAACACTCCCAGGACAGGTACAGTACGGGGTTACATGCAAAGTAAAGTTCCCTCTACACTGTCCGCATCAAACACTCCCAGGACAGGTACAGCACGGGGTTAGATACAGAGTAAAGCTCCCTCTACACTGTCCCCCATCAAACACTCCCAGGACAGGTACATCACGGGGTTAGATACAGAGTAAAGCTCCCTCTACACTGTCCCCCATCAAACACTCCCAGGACAGGTACAGCACAGGGTGAGATACAGAGTAAAGCTCCCTCTGCACTGTCCGCATCACACACTCCCTGGACAGGTACAGTACGGGGTTAGATGCAAAGTAAAGTTCCCCCTACACTGTCCCCATCAAACACTCCCAGGACAGGTACAGCACGCGTTTAGAGACAGAATAAAGCTCCCTCTGCATTGCCCCCCATCCAACACTCCCAGGACAGGTACAGCATGGGGTTAGATACAGAGTAAAGCTCCCACTGCACTGTCCCCATCAAACACTCCCAGGACAGGTGGAGCACGGGGTTAGATAGAGAGTAAAACTCCCTCTACACTGTCCCCATCAAACACTCACAGGACATGTTCAGCATGGGGTTACAGAATAAAGCTCCCTTCACACTGTCCTCATCAAACACACACAGGACAGATACAGCATGGGGTTAGATACAGAATAAAGCTCCCTGCACACTGTCCCCATCAAACACTGCCAGGACAGGTACAGCACGGGGCTAGATACAGATTAACGCTCCCTCCACACTGTCCCCATCAAACACTCCCAGGACAGGTACAGCACGGGGTTAGATACAGAGTAAAGCTCCCTCTACACTGTCCCCATTAAACACTCCCAGGACAGGTACAGTACGGGGTTAGATACAGAGTCAAGCTCCCTCCACACAGTCCCCATCAAACACTCCCAGGACAGGTACAGCACGGGGTTAGATACAGAGTCAAGCTCCCTCCACACTGTCCCCATCAAACACTCCCAGGACAGGTACAGCACGGGGTTAGATACAGAGTAAAGCTCCCTCGACACTGTCCCCAACAAACACACACAGGACAGATAGAGCATGGGGTTAGATACAGAGTAAAGCTCCCTGTACACTGTCCCCATCAAACACTCCCTCCACAGGTACAGCACGGGGTTAGATACAAAGTAAAGTTCCATCTACACTGTCCCCAACAATCACTCCCAGGACACGGACAGCATGGGCTAGGTACAGGGTAAAGTTCCCTCTACACTGTCCGCATCACACACTCCCAGGACAGGTACAGCACGGGTTTAGATGCAAAGTAAAGTTCCCTCTACACTGTCCCCATCAAACACTCCCAGGACAGGTACAGCACAGGGTTAGATACAGAGTAAAGTTCCCTCTACACTGTCCCCATCAAACACTCTCAGGACAGGTACAGCACAGGGTGAGATACAGAGTAATGCTCCCTCTGCACTGTCCGCATCAAACACTCCCAGGACAGGTACAGTACGGGGTTACATGCAAAGTAAAGTTCCCTCTACACTGTCCGCATCAAACACTCCCAGGACAGGTACAGCACGGGGTTAGATACAGAGTAAAGCTCCCTCTACACTGTCCCCCATCAAACACTCCCAGGACAGGTACATCACGGGATTAGATACAGAGTAAAGCTCCCTCTACACTGTCCCCCATCAAACACTCCCAGGACAGGTACAGCACAGGGTGAGATACAGATTAAAGCTCCCTCTGCACTGTCCGCATCACACACTCCCTGGACAGGTACAGTACGGGGTTAGATGCAAAGTAAAGTTCCCTCTACACTGTCCCCATCAAACACTCCCAGGACAGGTACAGCACGGGGTTAGATACAGAGTATAGCTCCCTCTACACTGTCCCCATCAAACACTCCCTCCACAGGTACAGCACGGGGTTAGATACAAAGTAAAGTTCCATCTACACTGTCCCCATCAATCACTCCCAGGACAAGGACAGCATGGGCTAGGTACAGGGTAAAGTTCCCTCTACACTGTCCGCATCACACACTCCCAGGACAGGTACAGCACGGGGTTAGATGCAAAGTAAAGTTCCCTCTACACTGTCCCCATCAAACACTCCCAGGACAGGTACAGCACAGGGTTACATGCAAAGTAAAGTTCCCTCTACACTGTCCGCATCAAACACTCCCAGGACAGGTACATCACGGGGTTAGATACAGAGTAAAGCTCCCTCTACACTGTCCCCCATCAAACACTCCCAGGACAGGTACAGCACAGGGTGAGATACAGAGTAAAGCTCCCTCTGCACTGTCCGCATCACACACTCCCTGGACAGGTACAGTACGGGGTTAGATGCAAAGTAAAGTTCCCCCTACACTGTCCCCATCAAACACTCCCAGGACAGGTACAGCACGCGTTTAGAGACAGAATAAAGCTCCCTCTGCATTGCCCCCCATCCAACACTCCCAGGACAGGTACAGCATGGGGTTAGATACAGAGTAAAGCTCCCACTGCACTGTCCCCATCAAACACTCCCAGGACAGGTGGAGCACGGGGTTAGATAGAGAGTAAAACTCCCTCTACACTGTCCCCATCAAACACTCACAGGACATGTTCAGCATGGGGTTACAGAATAAAGCTCCCTTCACACTGTCCTCATCAAACACACACAGGACAGATACAGCATGGGGTTAGATACAGAATAAAGCTCCCTGCACACTGTCCCCATCAAACACTGCCAGGACAGGTACAGCACGGGGCTAGATACAGATTAACGCTCCCTCCACACTGTCCCCATCAAACACTCCCAGGACAGGTACAGCACGGTGTTAGATACAGAGTAAAGCTCCCTCTACACTGTCCCCATTAAACACTCCCAGGACAGGTACAGTACGGGGTTAGATACAGAGTCAAGCTCCCTCCACACAGTCCCCATCAAACACTCCCAGGACAGGTACAGCACGGGGTTAGATACAGAGTCAAGCTCCCTCCACACTGTCCCCATCAAACACTCCCAGGACAGGTACAGCACGGGGTTAGATACAGAGTAAAGCTCCCTCGACACTGTCCCCAACAAACACACACAGGACAGATAGAGCATGGGGTTAGATACAGAGTAAAGCTCCCTGTACACTGTCCCCATCAAACACTCCCTCCACAGGTACAGCACGGGGTTAGATACAAAGTAAAGTTCCATCTACACTGTCCCCATCAATCACTCCCAGGACACGGACAGCATGGGCTAGGTACAGGGTAAAGTTCCCTCTACACTGTCCGCATCACACACTCCCAGGACAGGTACAGCACGGGTTTAGATGCAAAGTAAAGTTCCCTCTACACTGTCCCCATCAAACACTCCCAGGACAGGTACAGCACAGGGTTAGATTCAGAGTAAAGTTCCCTCTACACTGTCCCCATCAAACACTCTCAGGACAGGTACAGCACAGGGTGAGATACAGAGTAATGCTCCCTCTGCACTGTCCGCATCAAACACTCCCAGGACAGGTACAGTACGGGGTTACATGCAAAGTAAAGTTCCCTCTACACTGTCCGCATCAAACACTCCCAGGACAGGTACAGCACGGGGTTAGATACAGAGTAAAGCTCCCTCTACACTGTCCCCCATCAAACACTCCCAGGACAGGTACATCACGGGATTAGATACAGAGTAAAGCTCCCTCTACACTGTCCCCCATCAAACACTCCCAGGACAGGTACAGCACAGGGTGAGATACAGAGTAAAGCTCCCTCTGCACTGTCCGCATCACACACTCCCTGGACAGGTACAGTACGGGGTTAGATGCAAAGTAAAGTTCCCTCTACACTGTCCCCATCAAACACTCCCAGGACAGGTACAGCACGGGGTTAGATACAGAGTATAGCTCCCTCTACACTGTCCCCATCAAACACTCCCTCCACAGGTACAGCACGGGGTTAGATACAAAGTAAAGTTCCATCTACACTGTCCCCATCAATCACTCCCAGGACAAGGACAGCATGGGCTAGGTACTGGGTAAAGTTCCCTCTACACTGTCCGCATCACACACTCCCAGGACAGGTACAGCACAGGGTTCGATACAGAGTAAAGTTCCCTCTACACTGTCCCCATCAAACAATCTCAGGACAGGGACAGCACAGGGTGAGATACAGAGCAAAGCTCCCTCTGCACTGTCCGCATCACAAACTCCCTGGACAGGTACAGTACGGGGTTAGATACACAGTAAAGCTCCCTCCGCACTGTCCGCATCACAAACTCCCTGGACAGGTACAGTACGGGGTTAGATACAGAGTAAAGTTCCCTCTACACTGTCCCCATCAAACACTCTCAGGACAGGTACAGCACAGGGTGAGATACAGAGCAAAGCTCCCTCTACACTGTCCCCATCAAACACTCCCAGGACAGGTACAGCACGGGGTTAGATACAGAGTAAAGCTCCCTCTGCACTGTCCCCATCAAACACTCCCAGGACAGGTACAGCACGGGGTTAGATACAGAGTAAAGCTCCCTCTACACTGTCCCCATCAAACACTCCCAGGACAGGTACAGCACGGGGTTAGATACAGAGTAAAGCTCCCTCGACACTGTCCCCATCAAACACACACAGGACAGATAGAGCATGGGCTTCGATACAGAGTAAAGCTCCCTCTACACTGTTCCCATCAAACACTCCCTCCACAGGTACAGCACGGGGTTAGATACAAAGTAAAGTTCCATCTACACTGTCCCCATCAATCACTCCCAGGACACGGACAGCATGGGCTAGGTACAGGGTAAAGTTCCCTCTACACTGTCCGCATCACACACTCCCAGGACAGGTACAGCACGGGGTTAGATGCAAAGTAAAGTTCCCTCGACACTGTCCCCATCAAACACTCCCAGGACAGGTACAGCACACGGTTATATACAGAGTAAAGTTCCCTCTTCACTGTCCGCATCAAACACTCCCAGGACAGGTACAGCACGGGGTTAGATACAGAGTAAAGCTCCCTCTGCACTGTCCCCATCAAACACTCCCAGGACAGGTGGAGCACGGGGTTAGATAAAGAGAAAAGCTCCCTCGACACTGTCCCCATCAAAAACCCCCAGGACATGTTCAGCATGGGGTTACAGAATAAAGCTCCCTGCACACTGTCCCCATCAAACACACACAGGACATGTTCAGCATGGGGTTACAGAATAAAGCTCCCTCTGCACTGTCCCCATCAAAAACCCCCAGGACATGTTCAGCATGGGGTTACAGAATAAAGCTCCCTGCACACTGTCCCCATCAAACACACACAGGGCAGATAGAGCATGGGATTAGATCCAGAGTAAAGCTCCCTCTGCACTGTCCCCATCAAACACTCCCAGGACAGGTACAGCACGGGGTTAGATACAGAGTAAAGCTCCCTCTGCACTGTCCCCATCAAACACTCCCAGGACAGGTGGAGCACGGGGTTAGATACAGAGAAAAGCTCCCTCGACACTGTCCCCATCAAAAACCCCCAGGACATGTTCAGCATGGGGTTACAGAATAAAGCTCCCTGCACACTGTCCCCATCAAACACACACAGGACATGTTCAGCATGGGGTTACAGAATAAAGCTCCCTCTGCACTGTCCCCATCAAAAACCCCCAGGACATGTTCAGCATGGGGTTACAGAATAAAGCTCCCTGCACACTGTCCCCATCAAACACACACAGGGCAGATAGAGCATGGGATTAGATCCAGAGTAAAGCTCCCTCTGCACTGTCCCCATCAAACACACCCAGGACAGGTACAGCACGGGGTTAGATACAGAGTAAAGCTCCCTCTACACTGTGCCCCATCAAACACTCCCAGGACAGGTACAGCACGGGGTTAGATACAGAGCAAAGCTTCCTCGACACTGTCCTCATCAAACACACCCAGGATAGATACAGCACGGGGTTAGATGCAGAATAAAGCTCCCTCTACACTGTCCCCATCAAACACTCCCAGGACAGGTACAGCACGGGGTTAGATACAGAGTGAAGCTCCCTCTACACTGTCCCCATCAAACACTCCCAGGACAGGTACAGCACGGGGTTAGATACAGAGTCAAGCTCCCTCCACACTGTCACTATCAAACACTCCCAGGACAGGTACAGCACGGGGTTAGATACAGAGTAAAGCTCCCTCTGCACTGTCCCCATCAAACACTCCCAGGACAGATACAGCACGGGTTTAGATAGAGAGTAAAGCTCCCTGTACACTGACCCCATTAAACACTCCCAGGACAGATACAGCACGGGGTTAGATACAGAGTCAAGCTCCCTCCACACTGTCACTATCAAACGATCCAATGATAGATACAGCATAGGGATGGATACAGGGAAAAGCTGCTTCCCCACTGTCCACACCAAATCACCCAGGACAGGGACAGGACGGGTCTCGATAGAGAGTAAAGCTCCCTCGACATCGTCCCCCATCAAACACTCCCTGGACAGGTACTACTCGGAGCTAGATACAGAGTAAAGCTCCCTGTGCACTGTCCACATCAAACACTCCCAGGAAAGATAGAGCACGGGGTTAGAAACAAAGTAAAGCTCCCTCTCTACTGTCCCCATCAATCACTCCCAGGACAACCACAGCATGGGCTAGGTACAGGGTAAAGTTCCCTCTACACTGTCCCCATCAAACACATCCAGGACAGGAACAGCACGTGGTTAGATACCCAGTAAAGCCCCCTCGAGACTGTCCCCATCAAATAGTCCCAGGACGGATAGAGCACGCGGTTTGATGCAGGGTAAAGCTCCCTCTACACTGTCCCCATCAAACACTCTCAGGACAGGTACAGCACAGGGTGAGATACAGAGTAATGCTCCCTCTGCACTGTCCGCATCAAACACTCCCAGGACAGGTACAGTACGGGGTTACATGCAAAGTAAAGTTCCCTCTACACTGTCCGCATCAAACACTCCCAGGACAGGTACAGCACGGGGTTAGATACAGAGTAAAGCTCCCTCTACACTGTCCCCCATCAAACACTCCCAGGACAGGTACATCACGGGGTTAGATACAGAGTAAAGCTCCCTCTACACTGTCCCCCATCAAACACTCCCAGGACAGGTACAGCACAGGGTGAGATACAGAGTAAAGCTCCCTCTGCACTGTCCGCATCACACACTCCCTGGACAGGTACAGTACGGGGTTAGATGCAAAGTAAAGTTCCCTCTACACTGTCCCCATCAAACACTCCCAGGACAGGTGGAGCACGGGGTCAGATAGAGAGTAAAACTCCCTCTACACTGTCCCCATCAAACACTCCCAGGACAGGTACAGCATGGGGTTAGATACAGAGTAAAGCTCCCACTACACTGTCCCCATCAAACACTCCCAGGACAGGTGGAGCACGGGGTTAGATAGAGAGTAAAACTCCCTCTACACTGTCCCCATCAAACACTCACAGGACATGTTCAGCATGGGGTTACAGAATAAAGTTCCCTTCACACTGTCCTCATCAAACACACATAGGACAGATACAGCATGGGGTTAGATACAGAATAAAGCTCCCTGCACACTGTCCCCATCAAACACTCCCAGGGCAGGTACAGCACGGGGTTAGATACAGAGTAAAGCTTCCTCTACACTGTCCCCATCAAACACACCCAGGATGGATACAGCACGGGGTTAGATACAGAGTAAAGCTCCCTCTACACTGTCCCCATCAAACACTCCCAGGACATGTGGAGCACGGGGTTAGATAGAGAGTAAAACTCCCTCTACACGGTCCCCCTAAAACACAACCAGGACAGACACAGCACGGGTTTAGATACAAAGTAAAGTTCCCTCTACACTGTCCCCATCAAATAGTCCCAGGACAGATAGAGCACGGGGTTTGATGCAGAGTAAAGCTCCCTCTACACTGTCCCCATCAAACACTCCCAGGACAGGTACAGCACGGGGCTAGATATAGATTAACGCTCCCTCCACACTGTCCCCATCAAACACTCCCAGGACAGGTACAGCACGGGGTTAGATACAGAGTAAAGCTCCCTCTACACTGTCCCCATTAAACACTCCCAGGACAGGTACAGTACGGGGTTAGATACAGAGTCAAGCTCCCTCCACACAGTCCCCATCAAACACTCCCAGGACAGGTACAGCACGGGGTTAGATACAGAGTCAAGCTCCCTCCACACTGTCCCCATCAAACACTCCCAGGACAGGTACAGCACGGGATTAGATGGAGAGTAAAACCCCCTCTACACTGTCCCCATCAAACACTCACAGGACATGTTCAGCATGGGGTTACAGAATAAAGCTCCCTGCACACTGTCCCCATCAAACACACACAGGACAGATACAACACGGGGTTAGATACAGAGTAAAGCTCCCTCTGCACTGTCCCCATCAAACACACACAGGACAGATACAACACGGGGTTAGATACAGAGTAAAGCTCCGTCTGCACTGTCCCTGTCAAACACACACAGGACAGATACAACACGGGGTTAGATAAAGGGAAAAGCTGCTTCCACACTGCCCCATCAAACACACACAGGACAGGTACAACAAGGGGTTAGATACAGAGTAAAGCTCCCTCTACACTGTCCCCATCAAACACTCCCAGGGCAGGGACAGCATGGGGTTAGATACAGAGTAAAGCTCCCTCTATACTGTCCCCCATCAAACACTCCCTGGACAGGTACAGCACGGGGTTAGATACAGAGTAAAGCTCCCTCTACACTGTCCCCCATCAAACACTCCCAGGACAGGTACAGCACGGGGTTAGATACAGAGTAAAGCTCCCTCTACACTGTCCCCATCAAACACACCCAGGACAGGTACAGCACGGGATTGGAAACAGAGTAAAGCTCCCTCTACACTGTCCCCATCAAACACACCCAGGACAGATAGAGCATGGGGTTAGATACAGAGTAAAGCTCCCTCTACACTGTCCCCATCAAACACTCCCAGGACAGGTACAGCACGGGGTTAGATACAGAGTCAAGCTCCCTCCACACTGTCCCCATCAAACACTCCCAGGACAGGTACAGCACGGGGTTAGATACAGAGTCAAGCTCCCTCCACCTGTCACTATCAAACGATCCAATGATAGATACAGCATAGGGATAGATACAGGGAAAAGCTGCTTCCCCACTGTCCACACCAAATCACCCAGGACAGGGACAGGACGGGTCTCGATAGAGAGTAAAGCTCCCTCTACATCGTCCCCCATCAAACACTCCCTGGACAGGTACAACTCGGAGCTAGATACAGAGTAAAGCTCCCTGTGCACTGTCCACATCAAACACTCCCAGGAAAGATAGAGCACGGGGTTAGAAACAAAGTAAAGCTCCCTCTCCACTGTCCCCATCAATCACTCCCAGGACAACCACAGCATGGGCTAGGTACAGGGTAAAGTTCCCTCTACACTGTCCCCATCAAACACATCCAGGACAGGAACAGCACGTGGTTAGATACCCAGTAAAGCCCCCTCGAGACTGTCCCCATCAAATAGTCCCAGGACGGATAGAGCACGCGGTTCGATGCAGGGTAAAGCTCCCTCTACATTGTCCCCATCAAACACTCTCAGGACAGGTACAGCACATGGTGAGATACAGAGTAATGCTCCCTCTGCACTGTCCGCATCAAACACTCCCAGGACAGGTACAGTACGGGGTTACATGCAAAGTAAAGTTCCCTCTACACTGTCCGCATCAAACACTCCCAGGACAGGTACAGCACGGGGTTAGATACAGAGTAAAGCTCCCTCTACACTGTCCCCCATCCAACACTCCCAGGACAGGTACAGCATGGGGTTAGATACAGAGTAAAGCTCCCACTACACTGTCCCCATCAAACACTCCCAGGACAAGTGGAGCACGGGGTTAGATAGAGAGTAAAACTCCCTCTACACCGTCCCCATCAAACACTCACAGGACATGTTCAGCATGGGGTTACAGAATAAAGCTCCCTTCACACTGTCCTCATCAAACACACACAGGACAGATACAGCATGGGGTTAGATACAGAATAAAGCTCCCTGCACACTGTCCCCATCAAACACTCCCAGGGCAGGTACAGCACGGGGTAAGATACAGAGTAAAGCTTCCTCTTCACTGTCCCCATCAAACACACCCAGGATGGATACAGCACGGGGTTAGATACAGAGTAAAGCTCCCTCTACACTGTCCCCATCAAACACTCCCAGGACATGTGGAGCACGGGGTTAGATAGAGAGTAAAACTCCCTCTACACGGTCCCCCTAAAACACAACCAGGACAGACACAGCACGGGTTTAGATACAAAGTAAAGTTCCCTCTACACTGTCCCCATCAAATAGTCCCAGGACAGATAGAGCACGGGGTTTGATGCAGAGTAAAGCTCCCTCTACACTGTCCCCATCAAACACTCCGAGGACAGGTACAGCACGGGGTTAGATACAGAGTAAAGCTCCCTCCACACTGTCCCCATCAAACACTGCCAGGACAGGTACAGCACGGGGCTAGATATAGATTAACGCTCCCTCCACACTGTCCCCATCAAACACTCCCAGGACAGGTACAGCACGGGGTTAGATACAGAGTAAAGCTCCCTCTACACTGTCCCCATCAAACACTCCCAGGACAGGTACAGCACGGGGTTAGATACAGAGTCAAGCTCCCTCCACACTGTCCCCATCAAACACTCCCAGGACAGGTACAGCACGGGGTTAGATGGAGAGTAAAACCCCCTCTACACTGTCCCCATCAAACACTCACAGGACATGTTCAGCATGGGGTTACAGAATAAAGCTCCCTGCACACTGCCCCATCAAAAACACACAGGACAGATACAACACGGGGTTAGATACAGAGTAAAGCTCCCTCTGCACTGTCCCCATCAAACACACACAGGACAGATACAACACGGGGTTAGATACAGAGTAAAGCTCCGTCTGCACTGTCCCCATCAAACACACACAGGACAGATACAACACGGGGTTAGATAAAGGGAAAAGCTGCTTCCACACTGCCCCATCAAACACACACAGGACAGGTACAACAAGGGGTTAGATACAGAGTAAAGCTCCCTCTACACTGTCCCCATCAAACACTCCCAGGGCAGGGACAGCATGGGGTTAGATACAGAGTAAAGCTCCCTCTATACTGTCCCCCATCAAACACTCCCAGGACAGGTACAGCACGGGGTTAGATACAGAGTAAAGCTCCCTCTACACTGTCCCCATCAAACACACCCAGGATAGATACAGCACGGGGTTAGATACAGAATAAAGCTCCCTCTACACTGTCCCCATCAAACACTCCCAGGACAGGTACAGCACGGGGTTAGATACAGAGTGAAGCTCCCTCTACACTGTCCCCATCAAACACTCCCAGGACAGGTACAGCACGGGGTTAGATACAGAGTCAAGCTCCCTGTGCACTGTCCACATCAAACACTCCCAGGAAAGATAGAGCACGGGGTTAGAAACAAAGTAAAGCTCCCTCTCTACTGTCCCCATCAATCACTCCCAGGATAACCACAGCATGGGCTAGGTACAGGGTAAAGTTCCCTCTACACTGTCCCCATCAAACACATCCAGGACAGGAACAGCACGTGGTTAGATACCCAGTAAAGCCCCCTCGAGACTGTCCCCATCAAATAGTCCCAGGACGGATAGAGCACGCGGTTTGATGCAGGGTAAAGCTCCCTCTGCACTGTCCCCATCAAACACTCCCAGGACAGGTACAGCACGCGTTTAGATACAGAATAAAGCTCCCTCTGCATTGCCCCCCATCCAACACTCCCAGGACAGGTACAGCATGGGGTTAGATACAGAGTAAAGCTCCCTCTACACTGTCCCCATCAAACACTCCCAGGACAGGTGGAGCACGGGGTTAGATAGAGAGTAAAATTCCCTCTACACTGTCCCCGTCAAACACTCACAGGACATGTTCAGCATGGGGTTACAGAATAAAGCTCACTTCACACTGTCCTCATCAAACACACACAGGACAGATACAGCATGGGGTTAGATACAGAATAAAGCTCCCTGCACACTGTCCCCATCAAACACTCCCAGGGCAGGTACAGCACGGGGTTAGATACAGAGTAAAGCTTCCTCTGCACTGTCCCCATCAAACACACCCAGGATGGATACAGCACGGGGTTAGATACAGAGTAAAGCTCCCTCTACACTGTCCCCATCAAACACTCCCAGGACAGGTACAGCACGGGGTTACATACAGAGTAAAGCTCCCTCCACACGGTCCCCATCAAACACTGCCAGGACAGGTACAGCACGGGGCGAGATATAGACTAAAGCTCCCTCTACACTGTCCCCATCAAACACACCCAGGATAGATACAGCACGCGGTTAGAGACAGAGTAACGCTTCCTCTGCATTGTCCCCCATCCAACACTCCCAGGACAGGTCGAGCATGGGGTTAGATACACAGTAAAGCTCCCTCTACACTGTCCCCATCAAACACTCCCAGGACAGCTGGAGCACGGGGTTAGATAGAGAGTAAAACTCCCTCTACACGGTCCCCATCAAACACAACCAGGACAGACACAGCACGGGTTTAGATACAAAGTAAAGTTCCCTCGACACTGTCCCCATCAAATAGTCCCAGGACAGATAGAGCACGGGGTTTGATGCAGAGTAAAGCTCCCTCTACACTGTCCCCATCAAACACTCCCAGGACAGGTACAGCACGGGGTTAGATACAGAGTAAAGCTCCCTCCACACTGTCCCCATCAAACACTGATGGACAGATACAGCACGGGGCTAGACATAGAGTAAAGCTCCCTCCACACTGTCCCCCATCAAACACTCCCAGGACAGGTACAGCACGGGGTTAGCTACAGAGTCAAGCTCCCTCCACACTGTCCCTAACAAACACTCCCAGGACAGGTACAGCACGGGGTTAGATGGAGAGTAAAACCCCCTCTGCACTGTCCCCATCAAACACTCACAGGACATGTTCAGCATGGGGTTACAGAATAAAGCTCCCTGCACACTGTCCCCATCAAACACACACAGGACAGATACAACACGGGGTTAGATACAGAGTAAAGCTCCCTCTGCACTGTCCCCATCAAACACACACAGGACAGATACAACACGGGGTTAGATACAGAGTAAAGCTCCCTCTGCACTGTCCCCCATCAAACACACACAGGACAGATACAACACGGGGTTAGATAAAGGGAAAAGCTGCTTCCACACTGTCCCCATCAAACACACACAGGACAGGTACAACAAGGGGTTAGATACAGAGTAAAGCTCCCTCTACACTGTCCCCATCAAACACACACAGGACAGATAGTGCATGGGGTTAGATACAGAGTAAAGCTCCCTCTACACTGTCCCCATCAAACACTCCCAGGACAGGTACAGCACGGGGTTAGATACAGAGTAAAGCTCCCTCTACACTGTCCCCATCAAACACACCCAGGACAGACAGTGCATGGGGTTAGATACAGAGTAAAGCTCCCTCTACACTGTCCCCATCAAACACTCCCAGGACCGGTACAGCACGGGGTTTCATACAGAGTAAAGCTCCCTCTACACTGTATCTACACCCTATCAGTAACTGCAACACTATATTCTGCACCCTTTCCTCTCCTTCTCCCCTGTGTACTCTACGTACGGAATGTTTTGTCTGGATAGCGCACAAGAAACAATACTTTTCACTGCATCCCAACACAAATCAATCAAATCAAATCAAATTAACACGGTGAAGTTTGGACCCTGTGGGGTGACAGTTGTCTGAATACAGATTCTATCTAACTGTAACATTCAGGTACCACGTGTACTGAGCTCACCAGCGTTCTGTCTGTATTGTGTGAATCCAGTCTTGAAATATCCACTCATGTTGCTAATTCTGCCAAGACAGAAACAGAAAGAGTGTTTGAATTCTCCGTGATTAGACCCCTTAACGATAAACAACATGGTGGATGAGAGGGATAGAGAGGGAGAGGAAGAGATACAGAGTAACAGAGAGGTAGGGAGAATGAGAGAGAGCAATGCAGAGAGTAACAGTTGTCTGAATACAGATTCCATCTCATTGTAACATTCGGTACCACATGTACTGAGCTCACCAGCATTTGCAGAAGCCATTATATAAATACTGTTCTGTCTGTATTGTGTGAATCCAATCTTGAAATTTGCACTCATGTTGCTAATTCTGCCAAGACAGAAACAGAAAGAGTGTTTGAATTCTCCGTGATTAGACCCCTTAACGGTAAACAACATGGTGGATGAGAGGGATAGAGAGAGAGAGGAAGAGAGCGAGAGATGGAGCGATGCAGAGTAACAGAGAGATAGGGAGAGGGAGCAATGCAGAGATTAACAGTTAGACAGTGAGGAATAGAGATTAATTCAGATGGATAGTGAGTGACAGGGGAGTCCGAGACGCTACATAAGCAAGGTAAAGATTTGAAAATGGGGGAGTGTTTCTTACCCACTTTTAAAAGACAATCCACACTCACACCAGTCACATTTCACACTCTCTGCTCAGTCCTGTGTTGGGGGCTGTTGAGTGTGGGATCAGTGCTTGCTTTTCTCAAACCGCACTGATATTCCCAACAAGGGCAAGAGGTTTCAGTGTTTAAAACTGTAAACATTTAAAAACAAAAGCAGACAGGATTTGGTTAAATCTCACGGGATCCAGGGTGAGGTAGCCAAATTGATATAAAATAGGCTTGATGACAGAAGGTGGTTGTAGAGGGTTGTTTTTTTGTCAAACTGGAGGCCTGTGACCAGCGGGGTGCCTCAGGGATCGGTGCTGGGTCCACTGTTATTTGTCATTTATATTAATGATTTGGATGAGAATTTAGGAGGCATGGTTCGTACGTTTGCAAATGACACCAACATTTATGGCATAGTGGACAGTGAAGAAGGTTATCTAGGATTGCAACGGGATCTTGATCAATTGGGCCAGTGGGCTGATGAATGGCAGATGGAGTTTAATTTAGATAAATGTGAGGTGATGCATTTTGGTGGATTGAACCAACGCAGGACTTACTCAGTTAATGGTAGGGTGTTGGTAAGAGTTACAGAACAAAGAGATCTCGGGGTACAGATTGATAACTCCTTGAAAGTGGAGTCACAGGTGGATAGAGTGGTGAAGAAGGCATTCCACATGCTTGGTTTCATTGGTCAGAACATTGAATACAGGAGTTGGGACGTCTTGTTGGAGTTATACAAGGCATTGGTAAGACCACACTTGGAATGCTGTGTATTGTTTTGGTCACCCTATTATAGAAAGAATATTTTTAAACTAGAAAGTGCGCAGAAAAGAATTACTGGGATGCTACAGGGTCTTGATGGTTTGAGTTATAATGAGAGGCTGGATAGTCTGGGACTTTTTGTCCTTGAGTTGACTTAGGCGTGGTCTTATAGAGGTCTTTAAAATAATGAGGCATAAATATAGCAGCTTTATCGAACCTCAGTTAATCCGCACTTGGAATATAGTGTTCAATTCTGGTCGACACACTACCAGAAAAATGTGGAGGCTTTGGAGAGGATTCAGAAAAGATTTACCAGGATGTTGCCTGGTATGGAGGGCATTAGCTATGAGGAGAGGTTGGAGAAACTTGATTTGTTCTCATTGGAACGACAGAGGTTGAGGGGTGAACTGGTAGAAGTCTACAAGATTATGAGGGGCATGGTCAGAGTGGATATTCAGAAGCTTTTTCTCTGGGTCGAAGAGTCAATTACTCGGGGGCATAAGTTTCAGGTGCGAGAGGCAAGGTTTAAAGGAGATGTACGAGGCATGTTTTTTACACAGAGGGTGGTGTGCCTGGAACTCACTGCCGGGGAGGTAGTGGAAGCAGACACAATCGTGAGCTTTACGGAGCGTCTGGACAAATACATGAATAGGATGGGAATAGAGGGATATGGTCCCTGGAAGGGGAGGGGGTTTTAGTTCAGTCGGGCAGCATGGTCGGTGCAGGCTTGGAGGGCCGAAGGGCCTGTTCCTGTGCTGTAATTTTTGTTGTCCTTTGATAAGCTCGTCAACATCTTTTCCAAAAGGGAGAGGAGTCTAAAACTAGAGGGCACAGGTTTAAGGTGAGAGAGGAGAGGGTCCAGAGGGCAATTCGTTTCACACAGAGGGTGGTGAGGAATTGGAACAAGCTGCCAGAGGTCGTAGGAGCGGCGGGTACAATTTTATATTTTAGAAAGCATTTAGACAGTTATATTGGGAAGATTGGTATGGAGGGATATATGTCAAACAGGCAAATGGTACTAGCTTAATGGTAAAATCTGGGTGGCATGGACAAGTTTGGCCAAAGGGCTTGTTTCCAATGTGTAAATCTTTATGTCTCTACCCCGCTGGGCCCTGTAAGAACTCTCTGAGTTTGAATGAGATCACCTCTCATTCTTCCAAAGTGCATAAAATAAAAGTCCAGTCTATTGAATCTTTCCTCAGGGGACACTCCCTCCACCCCTGGAATTAATGCAGTGAAACGTCATTGAAGTCTCTCAACAAGAATGTATTTCCTTAGGTAAGAGGATAAAACTGTACACAACACTGTGTGTGTGGTTAAAGCCCCAGTTTGTGTCTTAGTTTGACTGTATTTGGACACAAACTCACACACCACACATGTGGATAAATGTGATGTTATCCACTTTGAACGGAGAAACAGAATGGCAGAGTATAGGTTAAATGGTGATAGATTGGGAATGATGGTGTACAAAGGGACCTGGATGTCCTTATACACCAGTCACTGGAAGTGAGCTTGCAGGAAAGCAAGCAGTTAGGAAGACCAATGGGATGTTGTCCTTCTTTGCAAGAGGATGTGAGTCCAGGAGCAAGGATGTCTTACTGCAGCTGGACAGGGCCTCAGTGAGACCACACCTGGAGTATTGTGGACAGTTTTGCTCTCCTTATCTGAGAAAGCATTGAAGAAAATTGCTCACTGTGAACAAACCTAAAAAAGCTGACTGATGTTTCATTCCAGATTCTCAGAGGGAGAGAGAGAGAGATTCAGAGAAAACACAGACTGAGTGAGTGAGAAAAAGGGAGTGACAGAGATCAAGAGGGGGACCGAGAGATAGTGAGTGAGAGAAATATATCAGTCAGAGTGCATCGGAAAAGGAGGATTGGGATTTGTCAGCCTTGCTTTCTGGAAAGCTTTAGTGTTTGGTCAGAATGTTAACACGGTGAAGTTTGGAGCCTCTGGGGTGACAGTTGTCTGAATACAGATTCTATCTCATTGTAACATTAATGTACCACGTGTACTGAGCTCACCAACATTTGCAAACCATCGTTTGAAGAAAGCTTGCTGTTTTATTGTATGAATCCAGCCCTTTGGAAATGTAGTCAGTCTTATTCAGGAAAAGGACAAGCTAATTTCAGAGGGAGAGATACAGATACAGAGGCAGGCTGGGACTGAAACAGGATGGGATTGTGCTGTACAGGTTTCAGAGCTGACACTGAGACACACACAAGATGTACAGTCGCAGATTGTACCTGACACTTACAAAAAAACGTCGCAAATAGGAACAGGAGGAGACCATTCGGCCCATCGAGACTGCACCGACAATAATCCCACCCTATCCCCGTAACACCACACATTTACCCTGCTGATCCCCCCCCGAAACTAGGGTCAATTTGTCACGGCTAAACAACCAACCTGGGCATCTTTTGACTGTGGGAGGAAACCGGAGCACCCGGAGGAAACCATGATCAGCCATGGTCACAATGGATGGCGGAGCAGGATGGAAGGGCTGAATGGCCTCCACCTGTTCCTATTTTCTATGTTTCTTTGTAAGTTCCACGTGGCAAAGTGTTTCTTCATTTCACTCCTAAAAGTCTAAAATACCAAACATTGTCTAGAATCAAATGTCCCCAAGTCCTGGACTCCCCAACCAGCAGAAAATGTTCCTCTTTATCAGCATCTGTGGGTCATCCTGACTCGAAACATTGGCTCCATTCCCTCTCCACAGATGCTGTTTAATGCGTTTCACTGCATTAAAACCTGCTGAGATTTTCTGTTTTTGTTTCAGCGCCTGTTCGGCGACACTGAGGGAGAATTTAGCATGGCCAATGCACCCTAACCATCGTGTCTTTCGAACTGTGGGGGGAAAGTGGAGCAGGCGGAGGAAACCCACGCAGACACGGGGAGAATGTACAGACTCCGCACAGACAGTGACCCAAGCCTGGAATCGACCCTGGGTCCCTGGAGCTCTGAGGCAGCAGTGCTAACCTCTGTGCCACCCATGATTCCTGCATCTGCAGTATTTTGCTTTTAGCTTTCTTCTTTATTAACCCTCTCCATTTCGCTTATTATTTTGAAGGGTTTCATTAAGTCACTCCTTAACCTCAATCCCAGTGTTTCAGAGTAAATCTTCATCGACACAAAAACCATACAATCACCACAGTGCAGAAGGAGGCCATTCAGCCTATCGGGTCTGTACTGACTCTCCGAAAGAGCATCTATCCGCATAACGCCATGCATTTACCAGAGCTAATTCCCCGAACCTACACATCCCTGGACACTAAGGGGCAATTTAGCATGGCCAATTAACCTAAACCGCACACCTTTGGAGTGTGGGAGGAAACCGGGGCACCCGGAGGAAACCCACGCAGACACGGGGAGAATGTGTAAACTCCACACAGACAGTCACCCGAGGCTGGAATTGAACCCGTGTTCCTGACGCTGTGAGGCAGCAGTGCCAACCACTGTGCCATTGTACCACCCTGCTCAGAAAACACTTCCAACCCAAACACAACACACAGAGTAAAATCCCCTCTGCTCTGTCCAAGGAATTTTTAATTGCAGATTTTTAGATTGACTTTTTAGGAAAAACAGAACTCAAATTGCTCAGCATCCCAGAGTGGACTCTTGTTTATTCCAACCATGATCTCATCCCCGCAGATTCAAACATGAAGTTTAAGCTGTGGATACAGTTGTGTCTGTCTGTCTCAGAGTTTGTGTATTCAGTCTTTCACTGCCTTTTAAACTTCTCTGAAGAATTTGAATGCTGGATGTTGCTTAATCATTCCTTTCTCTCAGCACATGGAACTGGTGAAACTTCAAGGGTCACAATCTAATGTCAGTAACAAAGAACTGTATCTTTATTCATCCATCATTTCCAATCTCTGAATAGATCACACACATTTCCAGAATGCAGGAAGCTCTCAATGGAAACTGCTTCCAATTATTCCCCAATACAATTGTTCACACGTTACTGTAAACTACATTCCACTGACATTCCCAAAGCAGCCACAGAAAAGTGACTGGTTATTTTAAACATTGAAACTGAACTATATTAACTTACGATTCACTCACATTGTACAGAAATGTTGACCCTGTGGGATGACAGTTTGGGAGTAACATTGCAACATTAAGGTCCCCTGCGTATTGTGTTTGACAACATTTGCAGCATTTCCAAGATATCAGCGACATTGCTGTGTGTATTGTGTGAATCAAGCTGTGAAATATCCACACATATTGAACTCCCACTGCTGCTGCCTTTTCATCATTTATAAACACACAAACTAGAAGCAGGAGGAGGCCATTCGGCCCTTCCAGCCTGCTCCAACATTCATTATGATCATGGCTGATCATCAAATTCAACATCCTGATCCCACTTTAGCCCCAAGAGCTCTATCCAATTACTGGGTAAAATTAGATCCCTCTTTGTTCCCACATTGAAGCGATCGAAGAGTGGATTCATCAAGTGTATCGATGCAGAGAAAACCTCCCTCTACACTGTCCCCATCAAACACTACCTGGACAGGTACAGCACGGGGTTAGATACAGAGTAAAGCTCCCTCTACACTGTCCCCCATCAAACACTCCCAGGACAGATACAGCACGGAGTTAGATACAGAGTAAAGCTCCCTCTACACTGTCCCCCATCAAACACTCCCAGGACAGGTGCAGCACGGGGTTAGATACAGAGTAAAGCTCCCTCTACACTGCCCCCATGAAACACTCCCAGGACAGATACAGCACGGGGTTAGATACAGAGTAAAGCTCCCACTACACTGTCCCCATCAAACACCCCCCAGGACAGATACAGCACGGGGTTAGATACAGAGTAAAGCTCCCTCTACACTGCCCCCATGAAACACTCCCAGGACAGATACAGCACGGGGTTAGATACAGAGTAAAGCTTCCACTACACTGTCCCCATCAAACACCCCCCAGGACAGATACAGCACGGGGTTAGATACAGAGGAAAGCTCCCTCTACACTGCCCCCATCAAACACTCCCAGGACAGATACAGCACGGGGTTAGATACAGAGTAAAGCTCCCACTACACTGTCCCCATCAAACACTCCCAGGACAGGTACAGCACGGAGTTAGATGCAGAGTAAAGCTCCCTCTACACTGTCCCCATCAAACACTCCCAGGACAGGTACAGCACGGGGTTAGATACAGAGTAAAGCTCACTGTACACTGTCCCCATCAAACAGTCCCAGAACAGATACAGCCTGGGGTTAAATATAGAGTAAAGCTCCCTCTACACTGTCCCCATCAAACAAACCAAGGACACATACAGCACAGGGTGAGATACAGAGTAAAGCTCCCTCTGCATTGTCCCCAACAAACTCGCCCAGGACAGGTACAGCACGGGTTTAGATACAGAGAAAGGCTCCCTCGATTCTGTCCCCATCAAACACTCCCAGGACAGGGACAGCATGGGTTAGATACAGAGTAAAGCTCCCTCTCCACTATCCCCATCAAACACTCCAACAACAGATACAGCAGGGGGTTAGATATGGAGTAAAGCTCTCTCTACAATATCCCCATCAGACAAACCAAGGACAGGTACAGCACGGGGTTAGATACAGAGTAAAGGTCCCTCTTCACTGTCCCCATCAAACACTCCCAGGACAGATACAGCAAGTGGTTAGATATAGAGTAAAGCTCCCTCGACACTATCCCCATCAAACACTCCCAGGACAGGTACAGCATGGGGTTAGATACAGAGTAAATCTCCCTCTACACTGTCCCCATCAAACACTCCCAGGACAGATACAGCAAGTCGTTAGAAGCAGAGTAAATCTCCCTCTACACTGTCCCCCATCAAACTCGCCCAGCACAGGTCCAGCACGGGATTAGATACAGAGTAAAGCTCCCTCGACAATGTCCCCATCAAACACTCCCATGACAGATACAGCACGGGGTTAGATACAGATAAAGCTCCCTCAACACTATCCCCATCAAACACTCCCAGGACATGTACAGCATGGATTTAGATACAGAGTGAAGCTCCCTCGACACTGTCCCCATCAAACGCTCCCAGGACAGGTACAGCACGGGGTGAGATACAGAGTGAAGCTCCCTATACACTGTCCCCATCAAATAATCCAATGACAGATACAGCATGGTGCTAGATTAAAGGAAAAGCTGCCTCCACATTGTGCACATCAAACACACGCAGGATAGGAACAGCACGGGGTTAGATACAGCTCAAATCTTCCTCTCCATTTTACCCCATCATTCTCTGTGTGTGTGTGTGTGTGAGAGAGAGGGAGAGAGTGTGTGTGTGTGTGCGAGAGAGAGAGTGTGTGCGAGAGAGAGAGTGTGTGCGAGAGAGAGTGTGTGCGAGAGAGAGAGCGTGTGCATGAGAGTGAGTGTGTGTCTGTGAGAGAGAGAGTGTGTGCATGAGAGAGAGAGTGTGTGCGTGAGAGAGAGAGTGTGTGCGTGAGAGAGAGAGTGTGCGCGTGAGAGAGAGTGTGCGTGAGAGAGAGTGCGTGTGTG
>NW_027590348.1:237500-252500 GCF_964213995.1 Mustelus asterias | reverse complement strand
GAGAGAGAGATGGAGCGATACAGAGTAACAGAGAGATAGGGAGAGGGAGCAATGCAGAGAGTAACAGTTAGACAGTGAGGAATAGAGATTAATTCAGATGGATAGTGAGTGTCAGGGGAGTCCGAGACGCTACATAAACAAGGTAAAGATTTGAAAATGGAGGAGTGTTTCTTACCCACTTTTAAAAGACAATCCACACTCACACCAGTCACATTTCACACTCTCTGCTCAGTCCTGTGTTTTGGGGGTGTTTAGTGTGGGATCAGTGCTTGCTTTTCTCAAACCGCACTGATATTCCCAACAAGGGCAAGACGTTTCAGTGTTTAAACATGTAAACTTTTAAAAACAAAAGCAGACAGGATTTGGTTAAATCTCAGGGGATCCAGGGTGAGGTAGCCAAATGGATATAAAATAGGCTTGATGACAGAAGACAGAGGGTGGGTGTAGAGGGTTGTTTTTTTGTCAAACTGGAGGCCTGTGACCAGCGGGGTGCCTCAGGGATCGGTGCTGGGTCCACTGTTATTTGTCATTTATATTAATGATTTGGATGAGAATTTAGGAGGCATGGTTTGTAAGTTTGCAGTTGACACCAAGATTTGTGGCATAGTGGACAGTGAAGAAGGTTATCTCGGGTTGCAATGGGATCTTGATCAATTGGGCCAGTGGGCTGTTGAATGGCAGATGGAGTTTAATTTAGATAAATGCAAGCGGATACATTTTGGTGGATCGAACCAACACAGGACTTACTCAGTTAATGGTAGGGTATTGGTGAGAGTTACAGAACAAAGGGATCTCGGGGTACAGATTGATAGCTCCATGAAAGTGGAGTCACAGGTGGATAGGGTGGTGAAGAAGGCATTCCACATGCTGGGTTTCATTGGTCAGAACATGGAATAGAGGAGTTGGGACGTCTTGTTGGAGTTGTACAAGACATTGGTGAGACCACACTTGGAATGCTGTGTATAGTTCTGGTCACCTTATAAAAAGGAGATTATTAAGCTAGAAAGTGTGCAGAAAAGAATTACTGGGATGCTATGGGGTCCTGATGGTTTGAGTTATAATGAGAGGCTGGATACTCTGGGACCTTTTTTCCCTTGAGTTGGCTTAGTGGTGTTCTTCTAGAGGTCTCTAAAATAATGAGGCCATGGATATAGCAGCTTTATAGAACCTTAGTTAGGCCGCACTTGGAATATAGTGTTCAATTCTGATCGACACACTATCAGAAAGATGTGGAGAATTTGGAGAGGGTTCAGAAAAGATTTACCAGGATGTTGCCTGGTATGGAGGGCATTAGCTCTGAGGAGAGATTGGAGAAACTTGGTTTGTTCTCACTGGAACGACGGAGGTTGAGGGATGACCTGATAGAATTCTACAAGATTATGAGGGGCATGGACAGAGTGGATAGTCAGAAGCTTTTTACCAGGGTGGAAGATTCAAAATCTAGGGGGCATAGGTTTAAGGTGTGAGGGGCAAGGTTTAAAGGAGATGTACAAGGCAAGTTTTTTTACACAGAGGGTGGTGGGTGCCTGGAACTCGCTGCCGGGTGAGGGAGTGGAAGCAGATACGATAGTGAGTTTTACGGAACGTCTGGACAAATACATGAATAGGATGGGAATAGAGGGATATGGTCCCCGGAAGGGTAGGGGTTTTAGTTCAGTCGGGCAGCATGGTTGGTGCAGGCTTGGAGGGCCCAAGGGCCTGTTCCTGTGCTGTAATTCTCTTTGTTCTTTGAGAAGCTCGTCAACATCTTTTCCAAAAGGGAGGGCAGTCTAAAACTAGAAGACACAGGTTTAAGGTGAGAGGGGAGAGGGTCCAGAGGGCAATTCTTTTCACACATAGGGTGGTGAGGGATTGGAACAAGCTGCCAGAGGTCGTAGGAGAAGCGGACACAATTTTATATATTAAAAAGCATTTAGACAGTTATTCTGGTAAGATTGGTATGGAGGGATTTGGGCCAAATGCAAGGCATTTGATACGAGCTTTATGGTTAAAAACTGGGTGGCAGGGAAAAGTTGGGCCAAAGGGCCCATTTGTATCTGAGCTCTGTTTTCTGCCCGGAAACCATTTCTCAATCCATCCCAGTATTTTCCAAATTTGTGGATTGGACACAGTAAATTGCCGTTTCCTGTCCAAAGCTGTGTTGGTTCGGTGGATTAAGGTAAATGTGTGGGGTTACGGGGATAGGGCTGGGTCAAGGGCCTTGGTAAGATACTGTGTCAGAGAGTCAGTACAGACTCGATGGGCTGAATGGTCTCCTTCTGCACTGCAGGGATTCTGTGACTCTACTATTAAGATCCCTTTGTCATTTGAAGCTTCCAGCTAAAATGCTGACAATGCTGCCTATTTCTGTGCACTTTGGCAAACGTTCTGTCTCATCACCGGGCGACACAGTGGCACAGTGGTTAGCACTGCTGACTCACAGCGCCAGGGATCTGTGTTCGATTCCCCGCCTCGAGTGACTGTCTGTGTGGAGTTTGCACGTTTGCTAAATTGCCCCTTAGTGTCAGGGGGATTCGGGCCTGGGTGGGATTACTGTCGGGGCAGGCTTGTTGGGCTGAATGGCCTCATTCTGCAGTGTAGGAATTCTATGACTCTTGGATCTTAAATGGTTGATAAAGAGTGAAACTGAGACACAAACTGGGGCTTGGCAGCAGCAGACAGAATGGGAATCATTGCCTCCTGCAGGGATTTTTATTACAGAATCAATTTCAGAAAATTTACAACTCAAAATCCACAACAGCAAAGTGTGGGATTGCAAACTTGGAATGATTAGCCCAGGGCTAAAGTTTAAAAGCTACAGATTGACATTCAGAAACAAGAGATGGCCTCACATCTTCAATTCTGTGATTGTCTGCCATCTCCTGCTCTGAATATTACAAAATCTCTGCCCCCTTCATGCGTCTGGAGACTTTGAAAGTTACGCAGACATTGGTAAAACGTTCCTTTATCTCAAGGCATCTCCTGTGAAATACTCAACTTCTGCAAAGAGACACAATCTAATTGACACTTTCTGAATCTCCTTTCAAACAACCTCCCAACCCCATTGTGCAGGATGCAGGAATGTCACCTTTTGTCACATTCCTCAACACAATTGTTGACACGTTTTCGGGACAGGAAAAGTAGATTCAACTGACAGATTCTGAGCCCCAGGTTGAATCTTTAAGATGTAAAAATGAACTGAAAGCCCAGGTCTCTCTGTTCCTGCAACTATTTTAACATTGACCCATTGATTTTAAATTGCTTCTCCTGTGTGTAAAATACCATCCATCAACTTCAGGTTTGAACATTAATAAGCGACTGAGCATCAACTGTGAATTATGAAGGTAGTTCCAAACTAATATCACACCTGGTGTGGCAAAGTGTTCCTGAATTTCACTCCGAAAAGTCTAAAACCCTAAACATTGTCTAAAATCCAATGTCCCCCAAGTCCTGTCCCCATCAAACACTCCCAGGACAGGTACAGCACAGGGTTAGGTACAGAGTATAGCTCCCTGGACACTGTCCCCATTAAACACTCCCAGGAAAAATACAGCACGGGGTTCAATACAGAGTAAAGGTCCCTCGACACTGTCTCCATCAAACACTCGCAGGACAGGGACAGCACGGGGTTCGATACAGAGTAAAGCTCCCTCTCCACTATCCCCATAAAACACTTCCAGGAGAGATACAGCATGGGGTTAGATACAGAGCAAAACTCCCTCTACACTGTCCCCCATCAAACACACCCAGGACAGGTTCAGCACGTGTTTAGATAGAGTGAAGCTCCCTATACACTGTCCCCATCAAACACTCCCAGGACAGGTACAGCACGGGGTTAGATACAGAGTAAAGCTCCCTCTATACTGTCCCCCATCAAACACTCCCAGGACAGGTACAGCACGGGGTTCGATACAGAGTAAAGCTCCCTCTCCACTGTCCCCATAAAACACTTCCAGGAGAGATACAGCACGGGGTTAGATACAGAGCAAAGCTCCCTCTACACTGTCCCCCATCAAACACACCCAGGACAGATACAGCACGTGTTTAGATACAGAGTGAAGCTCCCTCTACACTGTCCCCCATCAAACACTCCCAGGACATATACAGCACAGGGTTAGATACAGAGTAAAGCTCCCTCTACACTATCCCCATCAAACACTCCCAGGACAGGTACAGCACAGGTTTAGATACAGAGTGAAGCTCCCTATACACTGTCCCCATCATATAATCCAATGACAGACACAGCATGGTGCTAGATTAAAGGAAAAGCTGCCTCCACATTGTGCACATCAAACACACCCAGGACAGGTACAGCACGGGGTTAGATACAGCTCAAATCTTCCTCTCCATTTTGCCCCATCATTCTGTGGGTGTGTGTGTGAGAGAATGTGTGTGTGAGAGAGAGTGTGTGTATGTGTGAGAGTGTGTGTGTGAGAGAGAGAGTGTGTGTGAGAGAGAGAGTGTGTGTGAGAGAGAGAGTGTGTGTGCGAGAGAGAGAGTGTGTGCGAGAGAGAGAGTGTGTGTGCGAGAGAGAGTGTGTGTGCGAGAGAGAGAGTGTGTGTGAGAGAGAGTGTGTGTATGTGTGAGAGAGTGTGTGTGAGAGAGAGAGTGTGTGTGAGAGAGAGAGTGTGTGTGAGAGAGAGAGTGTGTGCGAGAGAGAGAGTGTGTGCGAGAGAGAGAGTGTGTGCGAGAGAGAGAGTGTGTGCGAGAGAGAGAGAGTGTGTGCGAGAGAGAGTGTGTGTGCGAGAGAGAGTGTGTGTGCGAGAGAGAGAGCGTGTGCGTGAGAGAGAGTGTGTGTGTGAGAGAGTATATGTTTGTGAGTGTATGTGTGAGAGAGAGTGTGTGTGAGAGAGAGATAGAGTGTGTGAGAGAGAGAGTGTGTGCGAGAGAGAGTGTGTGTGTGTGAGAGAGAGTGTGTGTTTGAGAGAGAGTGTGTGCGAGAGAGAGTGTGTGTGAGAGAGAGACTGTGCGTGAGAGAGAGTGTGTTAGAGAGAGTGTGTGTGTGAGAAAGAGTGTGTGTGTGAGAGACAGGCTGTGTGTGAGAGACAGGCTGTGTGTGAGAGAGTGTGTGAGAGAGTGTGTGCGAGAGAGAGAGTGTGTGTGTGAGAGAGAGTGCGTGTGAGTGAGAGTGTGTGTGTGAGAGAGAGTGTGTGTGTGTGAGAGTGTGTGTGAGAGTGAGAGTGTGTGGGAGAGTGAGAGTGTGTGTGAGAGAGAAACCGTGTGTGTGAGAGAGCGTGTGTGTGTGTGAGAGAGAGAGTGTGTGTGAGAGAGAGAATGTGTGTGAGAGAGAGTGTGTGTGTGTGAGAGAGAGAGTTTTCGAGAGAGAGTTTTCGAGAGAGAGAGTGTGTGTGTGTGTGTGAGAGAGTGTGTGTGTGTGAGAGAGAGAGTTTTCGAGAGAGTGTGTGCGAGAGAGAGAGTGTGTGTGAGAGAGACCGTTTGTGTGAGAGAGAGTGTGTGTGAGAGAGAGAGTGTGTGTGAGAGAGAGAGGGTGTGTGAGAGAGAGAGTGTGCGAGAGTGTGTGTGTGAGAGAGTGTGTGTGTGAGAGAGAGAGTGTGTGAGAGAGAGAGTGTGTGTGAGAGAGAGTGTGTGTGTGAGAGAGAGAGAGTGTGTGTGAGAGAGAGAGAGAGTGTGTGTGTGAGAGAGTGTGTGTGTGTGTGTGTGTGAGAGAGAGTGTGTGTGTGAGAGACATAGAGTGTGTGCGAGAGCGAGAGCGTGTGTGTGTCCCCATCAAACAAACCAAGGACAGATACAGCACGGAGTTAGATACAGAGTAAAGCTCCCTCTGCACTGTCCCCAACAAACTCGCCCAGGACAGGTACAGCACGGGGTTAGATACAGAGTAAAGCTCTCGCGATACTGTCCCCAACAAACACTCCCAGGACAGGTACAGCACGGCGTTAGATACAGAGTAAAGCTCCCTCTACACTGTCCCCATCAAACACCCCCCAGGACAGGTACAGCACGGGGTTAGATACAGATTAAAGCTCATTGTACACTGTCCCCATCAAACAAACCAAGGACAGGTACAGCACGGGTTTAGATACAGAGTAAAGCTCCCTCGATACTGTCCCCATCAAACACTCCCAAGACAGGGACAGCATGGATTAGATACAGAGTAAAGCTCCCTCTGCACTATCCCCATCAAACACTCCCAGGACAGATACAGCAAGTGGTTAGATGTATAGTAAAGCTCCCTCGACACTGTCCCCATCAAACACTCCCAGGACAGGTACAGCATGGGGTTAGATACAGAATAAATCTCCCTCTCCACTGTCCCCATCAAACACTCCCAGGACAGGTACAGCAGGGGACTAGATACAGAGTAAAGCTCCCTCTACACTGTCCCCATCAAACTTGCCCAGCACAGGTACAGCACGGGGTTAGACACAGAGTAAAGCTCACTCGACACTGTCCCCATCAAACACTCCCACGACAGATACAGCAAGTGGTTAGATATAGAGTAAAGCTCCCACTTCACTGTCCTCATCAAACACTCCCAGGACAGATACAGCACAGGGTTAGATACAGATAAAGCTCCCTCTACACTGTCCCCATCATATAATCCAATGACAGACACAGCATGGTGCTAGATTAAAGGAAAGGCTGCCTCCACATTGTGCACATCAAACAGACCCAGGACAGGTACAGCACGGGGTTATATACAGCTCAAATCTTCCTCTACATTTTGCCCATCATTGTGTGTGTGTGTGTGTGAGAGAATGTGTGTGTGAGAGAGAGAGAGTGTGTGTGCGTGAGAGAGTGTGTGTGCGTGAGAGAGAGTGTGTGCGTGAGAGAGAGTGTGTGCGTGAGAGAGAGTGTGTGCGTGAGAGAGAGTGTGTGCGTGAGGGAGGGTGTGTGTGTGAGAACGTGTGTGTGTGTGAGAGAGAGTTTGTGTGAGAGTGTGTGCGAGAGAGAGTGTGCGAGAGAGAGTGTGCGAGAGAGAGAGTGTGTGCGAGAGAGAGTGTGTGCGAGAGAGAGTGTGTGCGAGAGAGAGTGTGTGCGAGAGAGAGTGTGTGCGAGAGAGAGTGTGTGCGAGAGAGAGTGTGTGCGAGAGAGAGTGTGTGCGAGAGAGAGTGTGTGCGAGAGGGTGTGTGTGCGAGAGAGAGTGTGTGCGAGAGAGAGTGTGTGCGAGAGAGAGTGTGTGCGAGAGAGTGTGTGTGTGCGAGAGAGAGTGTGTGTGCGAGAGAGAGTGTGTGCGAGAGAGAGTGTGTGCGAGAGAGAGTGTGTGCGAGAGAGAGTGTGTGCGAGAGAGAGTGTGTGCGAGAGAGAGTGTGTGCGAGAGAGAGTGTGTGCGTGAGAGAGAGTGTGTGCGTGAGGGAGGGTGTGTGTGTGAGAACGTGTGTGTGTGTGAGAGAGAGTTTGTGTGAGAGAGAGTGTGTGCGAGAGAGAGTGTGCGAGAGAGAGAGTGTGTGCGAGAGAGAGTGTGTGCGAGAGAGAGTGTGTGCGAGAGAGAGTGTGTGCGAGAGAGAGTGTGTGCGAGAGAGAGTGTGTGCGAGAGAGAGTGTGTGCGAGAGAGAGTGTGTGCGAGAGAGAGTGTGTGCGAGAGAGAGTGTGTGCGAGAGAGAGTGTGTGAGAGAGAGAGTGTGTGCGAGAGAGAGTGTGTGCGAGAGAGAGAGTGTGTGCGAGAGAGAGAGTGTGTGCGAGAGAGAGCGTGTGCGTGAGTGTGTGTGTGCGTGAGAGAGACTGTGTGAGAGACTGAGTGTGTGCGTGAGAGAGACTGTGTGCGTGAGAGAGAGTATATGTTTGAGAGAGAGTGTATATGTGAGAGAGAGAGAGTGTGTGTGAGAGAGAGAGTGTGCGAGAGTGTGTCTGAGAGAGAGTGTGTGTGTGAGAGAGTGTGTGTGTGTGAGAGAGTGTGTGTGTGAGAGAGTATATGTTTGAGAGAGAGTGTATGTGTGAGAGAGTGTGTGTGTGTGAGAGAGTGTGTGTGTGAGAGAGTGAGTTTATGTGTGTGAGAGAGTGAGTGTATGTGTGTGAGAGAGTGAGTGTATGTGTGTGAGAGTGTGTCAGTTGGAGAGAATGCATGGGTGAGAGTGTGTGAGCGTGAAAGTGTGTGTGAGAGAATGTGTGTGAGAGAGAAAGTGTGTGAGAGAGAAAGTGTGTGTGACAGAGAGGAGGAGCGTGTGTGTGAGTGAGAGAGTGTGTAAGAGATAGTGTATGTGTGTGTGAGAGACAGAGAGAGCATGTGTGTGTGTGTGTGTGTGTGTGTTTCTGAGAGTGTGTAAGGAGAGCGTCTGTGTGACCTGATCTTCCTCTACAGTCTATCAGTAACTGAAACATGGGATTAGATGCAAAGTAAAGCTCCCTCGACACTGTTCCCATCAAACACTCCCAGGAAAGGTACAGGTACAGCACAGAGTTCGATACAGAGTAAAGCTCCCTCGACACTGTCCCCATCCAACACACCCAGGACAGATACAGCACGGGGCTAGATAGAGTAAAGCTTCCTCTACACTGTCCCCATGAAACACACACAGGACAGGTACAGCACGGGGTTAGATACAGAGTAAAGCTCCCTCTAAACTGTCCCCATGAAACACACACAGGACAGGTACAGCACGGGGTTAGATAGAGAGTAAAGCTCCCTCTACACTGTCCCCATGAAACACACACAGGACAGGTACAGCACGGGGTTAGATACAGATAAAGCTCCCTCTGCACTGTCACTATCAAATAACTATCAAATCTCCACATCATGACGATCAAATATTCCAATGACAGATACAGCATGGGGATAGATACAGGGAAAAGCTGCCACACATCAAACACACCCAGGACAGGTACAGCATCGGGTGAGATACAGCGTAAATCTCCCTCCACATTGTGTGTGTGAGAGAGAATGTGTGTGTGTGAGAGGGAATATGAGTTTGTGTGTGTGTGTGAGAGGGAGAGTGTGAGAAAGAGAGACAATGTGTGATGGAGACAGCGTGCGTCTGAGAGAAAGTGTGTGTGTGTGTGAGAGAGAGTGTGTGTGTGAGAGAGGGTGTGTGTGAGAGAGAGAGTATGTGTGTGTCTGAGAGAGTGTGTGTGTGAGAGAGAGAGTATGTGTGTGTCTGAGAGTGTGAGAGAGTGTATGTGTGAGAGAGAGAGAACGTGTGTGTGTGTGAGAGAGAGAGAGTGTGTGTGTCTGAAAGTGTGAGAGTGTGTGTGTGTGAGATAGTATGTGTGTGCCTGAGAGTGTGAGAGTGTGTGTGTGTGAGAGAGAGTGCGTGTGTGTGAGAGAGAGTGTGTGTGTGTGTGAGATAGTATGTGTGTCTGAGTGTGTGAGAGAGTGTGTGTGTGTGAGAGAGAGAGCGTGTGTGTGTGTGTGAGATTGTGTGTGTGTCTAAGAGTGTGTAAGAGAGAGTGTGTGTGTGAGCTGATCTTTTTCTACAGTCTATCGGTAACTGCAACACGATATTCTGCACCCTTTCCTCTCCTTCTCCCTGTGTACTCTATGTACGGAATGTTTTGTCTGTATAGCGCACAAGAAACAATACTTTTCACTGCATCCCAACACAAATCAATCAAATCAAATCAAATTAACACGGTGAAGTTTGGACCCTGTGGGGTGACAGTTGTCTGAATACAGATTCTATCTTATTGTAACATTCAGGTACCACGTGTACTGAGCTCACCAGCGTTCTGTCTGTATTGTGTGAATCCAGTCTTGAAATATCCACTCATGTTGCTAATTCTGCCAAGACAGAAACAGAAAGAGTGTTTGAATTCTCCGTGATTAGACCCCTTAACGATAAACAACATGGTGGATGAGAGGGATAGAGAGGGAGAGGGAGAGAGAGAGAGGAAGAGAGAGAGATGGAGCGATACAGAGTAACAGAGAGATAGGGAGAGGGAGCAATGCAGAGAGTAACAGTTAGACAGTGAGGAATAGAGATTAATTCAGATGGATGGTGAGTGACAGGGGAGTCCGAGACGCTACATAAGCAAGGTAAAGATTTGAAAATGGAGGAGTGTTTCTTACCCACTTTTAAAAGACAATCCACACTCACACCAGTCACATTTCACACTCTCTGCTCAGTCCTGTGTTTTGGGGGTGTTGAGTGTGGGATCAGTGTTTGCTTTTCTCAAACCGCAGTGATATTCCCAACAAGGGCAAGACGTTTCAGTGTTTAAACATGTAAACTTTTAAAAACAAAAGCAGACAGGATTTGGTTAAATCTCACGGGATCCAGGGTGAGGTAGCCAAATGGATATAAAATAGGCTGGATGACAGAAGACAGAGGGTGGTTGTAGAGGGTTGTTTTTTTGTCAAACTGGAGGCCTGTGACCAGCGGGGTGCCTCAGGGATCGGTGCTGGGTTCACTGTTATTTGTCATTTATATTAATGTTTTGGATGAGAATTTAGGAGGCATGGTTTGTAAGTTTGCAGTTGACACCAAGATTTGTGGCATAGTGGACAGTGAAGAAGGTTATCTCGGGTTGCAATGGGATCTTGATCAATTGGGCCAGTGGGCTGTTGAATGGCAGATGGAGTTTAATTTAGATAAATGCAAGCGGATACATTTTGGTGGATCGAACCAACACAGGACTTACTCAGTTAATGGTAGGGTATTGGTGAGAGTTACAGAACAAAGGGATCTCGGGGTACAGATTGATAGCTCCATGAAAGTGGAGTCACAGGTGGATAGGGTGGTGAAGAAGGCATTCCACATGCTGGGTTTCATTGGTCAGAACATGGAATAGAGGAGTTGGGACGTCTTGTTGGAGTTGTACAAGACATTGGTGAGACCACACTTGGAATGCTGTGTATAGTTCTGGTCACCTTATAAAAAGGAGATTATTAAGCTAGAAAGTGTGCAGAAAAGAATTACTGGGATGCTATGGGGTCCTGATGGTTTGAGTTATAATGAGAGGCTGGATACTCTGGGACCTTTTTTCCCTTGAGTTGGCTTAGTGGTGTTCTTCTAGAGGTCTCTAAAATAATGAGGGCATGGATATAGCAGCTTTATAGAACCTTAGTTAGGGCGCACTTGGAATATAGTGTTCAATTCTGATCGACACACTATCAGAAAGATGTGGAGAATTTGGAGAGGGTTCAGAAAAGATTTACCAGGATGTTGCCTGGTATGGAGGGCATTAGCTCTGAGGAGAGATTGGAGAAACTTGCTTTGTTCTTACTGGAACGACGGAGGTTGAGGGGCGACCTGATAGAATTCTACAAGATTATGAGGGGCATGGACAGAGTGGATAGTCAGAAGCTTTTTACCAGGGTGGAAGATTCAAAATCTAGGGGGCATAGGTTTAAGGTGTGAGGGGCAAGGTTTAAAGGAGATGTACAAGGCAAGTTTTTTTACACAGAGGGTGGTGGGTGCCTGGAACTCTCTGCCGGGGGAGGGAGTGGAAGCAGATACGATAGTGAGTTTTACGGAACGTCTGGACAAATACATGAATAGGATGGGAATAGAGGGATATGGTCCCCGGAAGGGTAGGGGGTTTTAGTTCAGTCGGGCAGCATGGTTGGTGCAGGCTTGGAGGGCCGAAGGGACTGTTCCTGTGCTGTAATTCTCTTTGTTCTTTGAGAAGCTCGTCAACATCTTTTCCAAAAGGGAGGGGAGTCTAAAACTAGAAGACACAGGTTTAAGGTGAGAGGGGAGAGGGTCCAGAGGGCAATTCTTTTCACACATAGGGTGGTGAGGGATTGGAACAAGCTGCCAGAAGTCGTAGTAGAAGCGGACACAATTTTATATTTTAAAAAGCATTTAGACAGTTATTCTGGTAAGATTGGTGTGGAGGGATTTGGGCCAAACGCAAGGCATTTGATACGAGCTTTATGGTTAAAAACTGGGTGGCAGGGAAAAGTTGGGCCAAAGGACCCATTTGTATCTGAGCTCTGTTTTCTGCCCGGAAACCATTTCTCAATCCATCCCAGTATTTTCCAAATTTGTGGATTGGACACAGTAAATTGCCGTTTCCTGTCCAAAGCTGTGTTGGTTCGGTGGATTCAGGTAAATGTGTGGGGTTACGGGGATAGGGCTGGGTCAAGGGCCTTGGTAAGATACTGTGTCAGAGAGTCAGTACAGACTCGATGGGCTGAATGGTCTCCTTCTGCACTGCAGGGATTCTGTGACTCTACTATTAAGATCCCTTTGTCATTTGAAGCTTCCAGCTAAAATGCTGACAATGCTGCCTATTTCTGTGCACTTTGGCAAATGTTCTGTCTCATCACCGGGCGACACGGTGGCACAGTGGTTAGCACTGCTGACTCACAGCGCCAGGGATCTGGGTTCGATTCCCCGCCTCGAGTGACTGTCTGTGTGGAGTTTGCACGTTTGCTAAATTGCCCCTTAGTGTCAGGGGGATTTGGGCGTGGGTGGGATTATTATTGGGGCAGGCTTGTTGAGCTGAATGGCCTCATTCTGCAGTGTAGGAATGGTTGATAAATAGTGAAACTGAGACACAAACTGGGGCTTGGCAGCAGCAGACAGAATGGGAATCATTGCATCCTGCAGGGATTTTTATTACAGAATCAATTTCAGAAAATTTACAACTCAAAAGTCACAACAGCAAAGTGTGGGATTGCAAACTTGGAATGATTAGCCCAGGACTAAAGTTTAAAAGCGACAGATTGACATTCAGAAACAAGAGATGGCCTCACATCTTCAATTCTGTGATTGTCCCCCATCTCCTGCTCTGAATATTACAAAATCTCTGCCCCCTTCATGCGTCTGGAGACTTTGAAAGTTACGCAGACATTGGTAAAACTTTCCTTTATCTCAAGGCATCTCCTGTGAAATACTCAACTTCTGCAAAGAGACACAATCTAATTGACACTTTCTGAATCTCCTTTCAAACAACCTCCCAACCCCACTGTGCAGGATGCAGGAATGTCACCTTTTGTCACATTCCCCAACACAATTGTTGACACGTTTTCGGGACAGGAAAAGTAGATTCAACTGACAGATTCTGAGCCCCAGGTTGAATCTTTAAGATGTAAAAATGAACTGAAAGCCCAGGTCTCTCTGTTCCTGCAACTATTTTAACATTGACCCATTGATTTTAAATTGCTTCTCCTGTGTGTAAAATATCATCTATCAACTTCAGGTTTGAACATTAATAAGCGACTGAGCATCAACTGTGAATTATAGAAGGTAGTTCCAAACTAATATCACACCTGGTGTGGCAAAGTGTTCCTGAATTTCACTCCGAAAAGTCTAAAACCCTAAACATTGTCTAAAATCCAATGTCCCCCAAGTCCTGTCCCCATCAAACACTGTAAGAAGTCTCACAACACCAGGTTAAAGACTTTAACATGGTGTTGTGAGACTTCTTACTGTGCTTACCCCAGTCCAACGCCGGCATCTCCACATCATGCCCATCAAACACTCCCAGGACAGATACAGCAAGGGGTTAGGTACAGAGTATAGCTCCCTCGACACTGTCCCCATTAAACAATCCCAGGACAAATACAGCACGGGGTTCAATACAGAGTAAAGGTCCCTCTACACTGTCCCCATCAAACACACCCAGGACAGGTACAGCATGGGGTTAGATACAGAATAAAGCTCCCTCTACACTGTCCCCATCAAACACTCCCAGGACAGATACAGCAAGGGGTTAGGTACAGAGTATAGCTCCCTCGACACTGTCCCCATTAAACAATCCCAGGACAAATACAGCACGGGGTTCAATACAGAGTAAAGGTCCCTCTCCACTGTCCCCAGCAAACACACCCAGGACAGGTACAGCATGGGGTTAGATACAGAATAAAGCTCCCTCTACACTGTCCCCATCAAACACACCCAGGACAGGTACAGCATAAGGTTAGATACAGAATAAAGCTCCATCGACACTGTCCCAATCAAACACTCACAGGATAGAAACAGCACAGAGTGTGCGTGAGTGAGACAGACAGTGTGCGTGAGCGAGACAGAGAGTGTGCGTGAGCGAGACAGAGAGTGTGTGTGAGAGACAGAGTGTGTGTGAGCGAGACAGGGAGTGTGTGTGAGAGACAGGGAGTGTGTGTGAGAGACAGAGAGTGTGTGAGCGAGACAGGGAGTGTGTGTGAGAGACAGGGAGTGTGTGTGAGAGACAGAGAGTGTGTGTGAGAGAGACAGAGAGTGTGTGTGAGAGAGACAGAGAGTGTGTGTGAGCGAGACAGAGAGTGTGGTGAGCGAGACAGAGAGTGTGTGTGAGCGAGACAGAGTGTGTGTGTGAGAGACAGAGTGTGTGTGAGAGACAGAGTGTGTGTGAGAGACAGAGTGTGTGTGAGAGACAGAGAGTGTGTGTGAGAGAGACAGAGTGTGTGAGAGAGACAGAGAGTGTGTGTGAGAGACAGAGTGTGTGAGAGAGACAGAGTGTGTGAGCGAGACAGAGAGTGTGTGAGCGAGACAGAGAGTGTGTGTGAGAGACAGAGAGTGTGTGTGAGAGACAGAGAGTGTGTGTGAGAGACAGAGAGTGTGTGAGAGACAGAGAGTGTGTGTGAGAGACAGGGAGTGTGTGTGAGAGACAGAGAGTGTGTGTGAGAGACAGAGAGTGTGTGTGAGAGACAGAGAGTGTGTGTGAGAGAGACAGAGAGTGTGTGTGAGAGAGACAGAGAGTGTGTGTGAGAGACAGAGAGTGTGTGTGAGAGACAGAGAGTGTGTGTGAGAGAGACAGAGAGTGTGTGTGAGAGACAGCGAGTGTGTGTGAGAGACAGGGAGTGTGTGTGAGAGAGACAGAGAGTGTGTGTGAGAGACAGAGAGTGTGTGTGAGAGACAGAGAGTGTGTGTGAGAGAGACAGAGAGTGTGTGTGAGAGACAGAGAGTGTGTGTGAGAGACAGAGAGTGTGTGTGAGAGACAGAGAGTGTGTGTGAGAGACAGAGAGTGTGTGTGAGAGACAGAGAGTGTGTGTGAGAGAGACAGAGAGTGTGTGTGAGAGACAGGGAGTGTGTGTGAGAGACAGGGAGTGTGTGTGAGAGAGACAGAGAGTGTGTGTGAGAGACAGAGAGTGTGTGTGAGAGACAGAGAGTGTGTGTGAGAGAGACAGAGAGTGTGTGTGAGAGAGACAGAGAGTGTGTGTGAGAGACAGAGTGTGTGAGT
>NW_027590348.1:152500-232500 GCF_964213995.1 Mustelus asterias | reverse complement strand
CCACATTGTGTGTGTGAGAGAGAATGTGTGTGTGTGAGAGGGAATATGAGTTTGTGTGTGTGTGAGAGGGAGAGTGTGAGAAAGAGAGACAATGTGTGATGGAGACAGCGTGCGTCTGAGAGAAAGTGTGTGTGTGTGTGAGAGAGAGTGTGTGTGTGAGAGAGGGTGTGTGTGAGAGAGAGAGAGTGTGTGTGTGTGAGAGAGTGTGTGTGTGAGAGAGAGAGTATGTGTGTGTCTGAGAGTGTGAGAGAGTGTATGTGTGAGAGAGAGAGAACGTGTGTGTGTGTGAGAGAGAGAGAGTGTGTGTGTCTGAAAGTGTGAGAGAGTGTGTGTGTGAGATAGTATGTGTGTGCCTGAGAGTGTGAGAGTGTGTGTGTGTGAGAGAGAGTGCGTGTGTGTGAGAGAGAGTGTGTGTGTGTGTGAGATAGTATGTGTGTCTGAGTGTGTGAGAGAGTGTGTGTGTGTGAGAGAGAGAGCGTGTGTGTGTGTGTGAGATTATGTGTGTGTCTAAGAGTGTGTAAGAGAGAGTGTGTGTGTGAGCTGATCTTTTTCTACAGTCTATCGGTAACTGCAACACGATATTCTGCACCCTTTCCTCTCCTTCTCCCTGTGTACTCTATGTACGGAATGTTTTGTCTGTATAGCGCACAAGAAACAATACTTTTCACTGCATCCCAACACAAATCAATCAAATCAAATCAAATTAACACGGTGAAGTTTGGACCCTGTGGGGTGACAGTTGTCTGAATACAGATTCTATCTTATTGTAACATTCAGGTACCACGTGTACTGAGCTCACCAGCGTTCTGTCTGTATTGTGTGAATCCAGTCTTGAAATATCCACTCATGTTGCTAATTCTGCCAAGACAGAAACAGAAAGAGTGTTTGAATTCTCCGTGATTAGACCCCTTAACGATAAACAACATGGTGGATGAGAGGGATAGAGAAGGAGAGGGAGAGAGAGAGAGGAAGAGAGAGAGATGGAGCGATACAGAGTAACAGAGAGATAGGGAGAGGGAGCAATGCAGAGAGTAACAGTTAGACAGTGAGGAATAGAGATTAATTCAGATGGATGGTGAGTGACAGGGGAGTCCGAGACGCTACATAAGCAAGGTAAAGATTTGAAAATGGAGGAGTGTTTCTTACCCACTTTTAAAAGACAATCCACACTCACACCAGTCACATTTCACACTCTCTGCTCAGTCCTGTGTTTTGGGGGTGTTGAGTGTGGGATCAGTGTTTGCTTTTCTCAAACCGCAGTGATATTCCCAACAAGGGCAAGACGTTTCAGTGTTTAAACATGTAAACTTTTAAAAACAAAAGCAGACAGGATTTGGTTAAATCTCACGGGATCCAGGGTGAGGTAGCCAAATGGATATAAAATAGGCTTGATGACAGAAGACAGAGGGTGGTTGTAGAGGGTTGTTTTTTTGGTCAAACTGGGGGCCTGTGACCAGCGGGGTGCCTCAGGGATCGGTGCTGGGTCCACTGTTATTTGTCATTTATATTAATGATTTGGATGAGAATTTAGGAGGCATGGTTTGTAAGTTTGCAGTTGACACCAAGATTTGTGGCATAGTGGACAGTGAAGAAGGTTATCTCGGGTTGCAATGGGATCTTGATCAATTGGGCCAGTGGGTTGTTGAATGGCAGATGGAGTTTAATTTAGATAAATGCGAGGTGATACATTTTGGTGGATCGAACCAACACAGGACTTACTCAGTTAATGGTAGGGTGTTGGTGAGAGTTACAGAACAAAGAGATCTCGGGGTACAGATTGATAGCTCCTTGAAAGTGGAGTCACAGGTGGATAGAGTGGTGAAGAAGGCATTCCACATGCTTGGTTTCATTGGTCAGAACATTGAACACAGGAGTTGGGACGTCTTGTTGAAGTTGTACAAGACATTGGTAAGACCACACTTGGAATGCTGTGTATTGTTCTGGTAACCCTTATAGAAAGGAGATTATTAAGCTGGAAAGTGTGCAGAAAAGAATTACTCGGATGCTATGGGGTCCTGATGGTTTGAGTTATAATGAGAGGCTGGATACTCTGGGACTTTTTTCCCCTTGAGTTGGCTTAGTGGTGTTCTTCTCGAGGTCTCTCAAATAATGAGGGCATGGATACAGCAGCTTTATAGAACCTTAGTTAGGCCGCACTTGGAATATAGTGTTCAATTCTGATCGACACACTATCAGAAAGATGTGGAGAATTTGGAGAGGGTTCAGAAAAGATTTACCAGGATGTTGCCTGGTATGGAGGGCATTAGCTCTGAGGAGAGATTGGAGAAACTTGCTTTGTTCTCACTGGAACGACGGAGGTTGAGGGGCGACCTGATAGAATTCTCCAAGATTATGAGGGGCATGGACAGAGTGGATAGTCAGAAGCTTTTTACCAGGGTGGAAGATTCAAAATCTAGGGGGCATAGGTTTAAGGTGTGAGGGGCAAGGTTTAAAGGAGATGTACAAGGCAAGTTTTTTTACACAGAGGGTGGTGGGTGCCTGGAACTCGCTGTCGGGGGAGGGAGTGGAAGCAGATACGATAGTGAGTTTTACGGAACGTCTGGACAAGTACATGAATAGGATGGGAATAGAGGGATATGGTCCCCGGAAGGGTAGGGGGTTTTAGTTCAGTCGGGCAGCATGGTTGGTGCAGGCTTGGAGGGCCGAAGGGACTGTTCCTGTGCTGTAATTCTCTTTGTTCTTTGATAAGCTCGTCAACATCTTTTCCAAAAGGGAGGGGAGTCTAAAACTAGAAGACACAGGTTTAAGGTGAGAGGGGAGAGGGTCCAGAGGGCAATTCTTTTCACACATAGGGTGGTGAGGGATTGGAACAAGCTGCCAGAGGTCGGAGTAGAAGCGGACACAATTTTATATTTTAAAAAGCATTTAGACAGTTATTCTGGTAAGATTGGTATGGAGGGATTTGGGCCAAACGCAAGGCATTTGATACGAGCTTTATGGTTAAAAACTGGGTGGCAGGGAAAAGTTGGGCCAAAGGGCCCATTTGTATCTGAGCTCTGTTTTCTGCCCGGAAACCATTTCTCAATCCATCCCAGTATTTTCCAAATTTGTTGATTGGACACAGTAAATTGCCGTTTCCTGTCCAAAGCTGTGTTGGTTCGGTGGATTAAGGTAAATGTGTGGGGTTACGGGGATAGGGCTGGGTCAAGGGCCTTGGTAAGATACTGTGTCAGAGAGTCAGTACAGACTCGATGGGCTGAATGGTCTCCTTCTGCACTGCAGGGATTCTGTGACTCTGTTATTAAGATCCCTTTGTCATTTGAAGCTTCCAGCTAAAATGCTGACAATGCTGCCTATTTCTGTGCACTTTGGCAAACGTTCTGTCTCATCACCGGGCGACACGGTGGCACAGTGGTTAGCACTGCTGACTCACAGCGCCAGGGATCTGTGTTCGATTCCCCGCCTCGAGTGACTGTCTGTGTGGAGTTTGCACGTTTGCTAAATTGCCCCTTAGTGTCAGGGGGATTCGGGCCTGGGTGGGATTATTGTCGGGGCAGGCTTGTTGGGCTGAATGGCCTCATTCTGCAGTGTAGGAATTCTATGGCTCTTGGATCTTAAATGGTTGATAAAGAGTGAAACTGAGACACAAACTGGGGCTTGGCAGCAGCAGACAGAATGGGAATCATTGCATCCTGCAGGGATTTTTATTACAGAATCAATTTCAGAAAATTTACAACTCAAAATCCACAACAGCAAAGTGTGGGATTGCAAACTTGGAATGATTAGCCCAGGGCTAAAGTTTAAAAGCTACAGATTGACATTCAGAAACAAGAGATGGCCTCACATCTTCAATTCTGTGATTGTCTGCCATCTCCTGCTCTGAATATTACAAAATCTCTGCCCCCTTCATGCGTCTGGAGACTTTGAAAGTTACGCAGACATTGGTAAAACGTTCCTTTATCTCAAGGCATCTCCTGTGAAATACTCAACTTCTGCAAAGAGACACAATCTAATTGACACTTTCTTAATCTCCTTTCAAACAACCTCCCAACCCCATTGTGCAGGATGCAGGAATGTCACCTTTTGTCACATTCCCCAACACAATTGTTGACACGTTTTCGGGACAGGAAAAGTAGATTCAACTGACAGATTCTGAGCCCCAGGTTGAATCTTTAAGATGTAAAAATGAACTGAAAGCCCAGGTCTCTCTGTTCCTGCAACTATTTTAACATTGACCCATTGATTTTAAATTGCTTCTCCGGTGTGTAAAATACCATCCATCAACTTCAGGTTTGAACATTAATAAGCGACTGAGCATCAACTGTGAATTATAGAAGGTAGTTCCAAACTAATATCACACCTGGTGTGGCAAAGTGTTCCTGAATTTCACTCCGAAAAGTCTAAAACCCTAAACATTGTCTAAAATCCAATGTCCCCCAAGTCCTGTCCCCATCAAACACTCCCAGGACAGGTACAGCACAGGGTTAGGTACAGAGTATAGCTCCCTGGACACTGCACAGGGTTAGGTACAGAGTATAGCTCCCTGGACACTGTCCCCATTAAACACTCCCAGGAAAAATACAGCACGGGGTTCAATACAGAGTAAAGGTCCCTCGACACTGTCTCCATCAAACACTCGCAGGACAGGGACAGCACGGGGTTCGATACAGAGTAAAGCTCCCTCTCCACTATCCCCATAAAACACTTCCAGGAGAGATACAGCATGGGGTTAGATACAGAGCAAAACTCCCTCTACACTGTCCCCCATCAAACACACCCAGGACAGGTTCAGCACGTGTTTAGATAGAGTGAAGCTCCCTATACACTGTCCCCATCAAACACTCCCAGGACAGGTACAGCACGGGGTTAGATACAGAGTAAAGCTCCCTCTATACTGTCCCCCATCAAACACTCCCAGGACAGGTACAGCACGGGGTTCGATACAGAGTAAAGCTCCCTCTCCACTGTCCCCATAAAACACTCCCAGGACAGATACAGCACGGGGTTAGATACAGAGCAAAGCTCCCTCTACACTGTCCCCCATCAAACACACCCAGGACAGGTACAGCACGTGTTTAGATACAGAGTGAAGCTCCCTCTACACTGTCCCCCATCAAACACTGGGAATGGAACGTGATTCACTGGCGCTGTGAGGCAGCAGTGCGAACCATGTGGCACCGTGCCCTTGAACGAAATGGCTTGCTCGGCCATTTGGGAGGACAGCTGAGAGTCAGCCACGTTGCTGTGGCTCTGGAATGACATGTAGACCAGACCAGGTAAGGACGGCAGATTTCCTTCTCTATGGACATTACTGAAGCAGGGGGAGGGTGAATGGGTGCAGAGAGAAATGGAGAGTGAGAGGGAGTGAGAGTGACAGGGAGAAAGAGGGAGACAGCGAGTTCCAGGCTCCCACCACCCTCTGTGTAAAACAACTTGCCTCGGACAACTCCTTTAAACCTTCCCCCTCCACCTTAAACCTATTCCCCCGAGTAATTCACTCTTCCACCCTGCGAAAAAGCTTCTGACTATCCACTCTGTCCATGCCCCTCATAATCTTGTAGACTTCTATCAGGTCCCCCCTCAACCTCCGTCGTTCCAGTGAGAACAAACCAAGTTTCTCCAACCTCTCCTCATAGCTAATGCCCTCCATACCAGGCAACATTCAGAAAAAACTTTTCTGTACTCTCTCCAAAGCCTCCACATCCTTCTGTTAGTGTGGTGACCAGAATTGAACACTATATTCTACATGCGGCCTGACTAAGATTCTATAAATCTGCAACATGATTTGCCAATTTTTAAACTCAATGCCCCGGCCGATGAAGGCGACCATGCCGTATGCCTTCTTGACGACCTTCTCCACCTGCGTTGCCACACAGTGACCTGTGTACCTGTCAAATTCAACAATAAACTAAAATGTAAAAAAGACAAAGAAATTCAACAACAACAAACCCAACATTGAAAACCACGAATAAATTCAACAACAACCCCAACATTGAAATCCCAAATGCCTTCTTGACTACCTTCTCCACCTGCGTTGCCACTTTCAGTGACCTGTGCACCTGTACACCCAGATCCCTCTGCCTTTCAATACTCTTAAGGGTTCTGCCATTTACTCTATATTTCCGATCTGTACTGGACCTTCCAAAATGCATTCCCTCACATTTGTCCGGATTAAACTCCATCTGCCACCTCTCTGCCCAAGTCTTCAACCAATCTATTGAAGATAGATCGCCCCCTGCAATCCCTCACCCGCATCCCCTCCCCGAGCCCCACCGCTTCCTCCACCTCTGCCCCACCCCCCCACGCCTGCAAACCCTCCCCCATGCAACCGCTGCCCCGCAACGCCTTATTCCCTCCCCTACAACCCTTCTTCCGCAACCCCTTTCCCCAACCCCCGCAAACCCTCCCCACTCCAACCACTCTCCTGCCACCCCTGCCCCGCAACCCCTCACCCCCTGCCCCTCACTCCCACAACTACTCACCCCATCCCCCCAACACCTCGCCCGCTTCTCCGCAACCCCTCACTCCACAACCTCTCCACCCGCAACCCCTCACCCCCTGCCCCTCACCCCCATCCCCCGCAACTACTCACCCCAACCTCTCTCCCCCGCCCCCTCAATACCAATTGAGTCTAATCAATGTACTTGGACTATCAGCGACCATACCTTGTGTATTGATGTGTTTGTCCAGAAGCTTCTTCAATCAGAGAGTCCCTGCCTCCAGCAGCCACTCAGGCAGCGAGGTCCAGATTTCCAACACAGTCTGCTCAACATTCTGTCCCCACATCCCCTCTGAAACACACTCACCTTTAACCTCTGCCCTTTGGTCAAACCCAGACCAAGATGGCACTGGGCATGCGCTCTCCCCACATTGCCCCTCACAAAGATGGCACTGAACATGCGCTCTCCCCACATTGCCCCTCACAAAGATGGCACTGAACATGCGCTCTCCCCACATTGCCCCTCACAAAGATGGCACTGAACATGCGCTCTCCCCACATTGCCCCTCACAAAGATGGCACTGAACATGCGCTCTCCTCACATTGCTCCTCACAAAGACGGCGGCGGTGCAGGCGCACAACCCCGCTGTAAACATGGCGGCGGTGAACTCGGGGCAGAAACGGGGAACAATACTGGGCTCCCGCTGGGTACAAACGGGGAACCGGCGATTTCATTCTCTGAGTTTCCGCTGTACACAAACCTGGTTATGAATCCTCTCCGCCCACCCGCCGGATCCATCGCTCCCCCCGAGCCGCCATTCCACTCACTGACATCATACCCATTGGCATCCCGCACACTGCGCATGCTCCACTCCCAGCCCCGCCCCTCATTCACTCCGATTGGTTGGAGGACCAGCCCCTCCCGCTCGGTAATCCAGTCCCGCCCCCTTCTCCTCCTATTGGTCCGGAGCTGCCGTCAATCAGCCGGGCATTGTGACGGTGTGAGATGGTGGGCGGGGCAACAGCACCAGGTTAAAGGTCAACAGGTCTATTTGGCAGCACAAGACACGAGCTTTCGGAGCACTGCTCCTTGATCAGGGGAGTGGGAGATGTGTTCACAAACAGGGCCGACAGAGACACTAACTCAATTTACACAATAACGGTTGGAATGTGAGTCTTCGGGGAAGCGTTCTCCAAGGCTGCCTTCACCACACACGCCAGCGCAGAGTCACTGAGCAGAGACTGATAGTCAAGTTCCACACACATGAGGACGGCCCCAACCGCCATCTTGGGTTCATGTCACACTATCTGGATGATCTGGATGAGGAAGTGGAGGGATGGGTTGGTAAGTTTGCCGACGACACGAAGGTTGGTGGGGTTGTGGACAGTCTGGAGGGATGTCAGAAGTTACAGAGGGACATAGATAGGATGCAAGACTGGGCGGACAAGTGGCAGATGGACTTCAACCCAGATAAATGCGTCGTGGTCCATTTTAGCAGGTCGAATGGGATGAAGGAGTACAATATTAAGGGAAAGACTCTTAGTACTGTAGAGGATCAGAAGGACCTTGGGGTCCGGGTCCATAGGACTCTAAAATTGGCCCTGCAGGTGGAGGAGGTGGTTAAGAAGGCGTATGGTGTGCTGGCCTTTATCAATCGAGGGATTGAGTTCAGGAGTCCGGGGATAATGATGCAGCTATATAAGACCCTCGTCAGACCCCACTTGGAGTACTGTGCTCAGTTCTGGTCGCCTCATTACACGAAGGATGTGGAAAAGATTGAAAGGGTGCAGAGGAGATTTACAAGGATGTTGCCTGGATTGAGTGGCATGCCTTATGAGGATAGGCTGAGGGAGCTCGGTCTTTTCTCCTTGGAGAGACGTAGGATGAGAGAAGACCTAATAGAGGTATATAAGATGTTGAGAGGCTTTTTCCCAGGGTGGAAATGGCTGCTATGAGAGGACACAGGTTTAAGTTGCTGGGGGGGGGGGGGGGGGTAGGTACTGGGGAAATGTTAGGGGGAAGTTTTTCACACAGAGGGTGGTGGGTGAGTGGAATCGGCTGCCGTCAGTGGTGATGGAGGCAAACTCAATAGGGTCTTTTAAGAGACTCCTGGTTGAGTCCATGGGACTTAATAGGATGGAGGGTTATAGGTAGGCCTAAAAGGTAGGGTTATGTTCGGCAAAACTTGTGGGGCCGAAGGGCCTGTTTTGTGCTGTAGTTTTCTATGTTTCTATCTGTAACCCCCACGACTTGCCTGGCCTTGCAGAATCTCACTAACTGTCCTGTCTGGAGACAATACACATCTTTCACCGCTGCTCTACCCTCTCTCCACTCACATTGTCTGTACCTTTCAGACTTGCTTACCTGTAAAGACTCGCATTCCAACCGTTATAATGCACTGGCTAAAGCCAAACACAGTAAGAAGTTTAACAACACCAGGTTAAAGTCCAACAGGTTTATTTGGTAGCAAAAGCCACACAAGCTTTCGGAGCTCCAAGCCCCTTCTTCAGGTGAGTGGGAATTCTGTTCACAGACAGGGCAGATAAAGACACAGACTCAATTTACATGAATAATGGTTGGAATGCGAATACTTACAGCTAATCAAGTCTTTAAGATACAAAGAACGAGAGTGGAGAGAGCATTAAGACAGGCTAAAAAGATGTGTATTGTCTCCAGACAAGACAGCCAGTGAAACGTTGCAGGTCCAGGCAACTGTGGGAGTTACAAATAGTGTGACATGAACCCAATATCCCGGTTGAGACCGTCCTCGTGTGAGCGGAACTTGGCTATCGTTTTCTGCTCAGCGACTCTGCGCTGTCGTGTGTCGTGAAGGCCGCCTTGGAGAACGCTAACCTGAAGATCCAAGGCTGAATGCCCGTGACTGCTGAAGTGCATAAACATGAGGAGAGAAACAGTCAGTAACACAGGGTGCTGGGGGAGAGGGGTTACTGAATTACAGTGTGAGGGAGCTGCATTAACATCAGTACAGACACAGTCAGTAACACAGGGTGCTGGGGGGAGAGGGGTTACTGAATGACAGTGTGAGGGAGCTGCATTAACATCAGTGCAGATTCAGTCAGTAACACAGGGTGCTGGGGGAGAGGGGATACTGAGTGACAGTGTGAGGGAGCTGGTTTAACATCAGTGCCGATACAGTCAGTAACACAGGGTGCTGGGGGGAGAGGGGTTACTGAGTGACAATGTGTGGGAGCTGGATTAACATCATTAGAGACACAGTCAGTAACACAGGTGCTGGGGGAGAGGGGTGACTGGGTGACAGTGTGAGGGAGCTCTACTAACATCAGCAGAGATACAGTCAGTAACACAGGGTGCTGGGAAAAGGGGTTACTGAGTGACAGTGTGAGGGAGCTGGATTAACATCAGTACAGACACAGTCAGTAACACAGGGTGCTGGGGGAGAGGGGTTACTGAGTGACAGTGTGAGGGAGCTGGATTAACATTAGTACAGATACAGTCAGTAACACAGGGTGCTGGGGGAGAGGGGTTACAGAGTGCCAGTGTGAGGGAGCTGGATTAACATCAGTACAGATACAGTCAGGAACACAGGGTGCTGGCGGAGAGGGGTTACAGAGTGACAGTGTGAGGGAGCTGGATTAACATCAGTGAAGACACAGTCAGTAACACAGGGTGCTGGGGGAGAGGGGTTACTGAGTGACAGTGTGAGGGAGCTGGATTAACATCAGTACAGATACAGTCAGTAACACAGTGTGCTGGGGGCGAGGGGTTACTGAGTGACAGTGTGAGGGAGCTGGTTTAACATCAGTGCAGATACAGTCAGTAACACAGGGTGCTGGGGGGAGAGGGGTTGCTGAGTGACAGTGTGAGGGAGCTGGTTTAACATCAGTGCAGATACAGTCAGTAACACAGGGTGCTGGGGGGAGAGGGGTTGCTGAGTGACAGTGTGAGGGCGCTGGATTAACATCAATAGAGACACAGTCAGTAACACAGGTGCTGGGGGGAGAGGGGTGACTGAGTGACAGTGTGAGGGAGCTGTATTAACATTAGTACAGATACAGTCAGTAACACAGGGTGCTGGGGGAGAGGGGTTACTGAGTGACAGTGTGAGGGAGCTGGATTAACATCAGTACAGATACAGTCAGTAACACAGGGGCTGGAGTAGGGGGGCGACTGAGTGTCAGTGTGAGGGAGCTGGATTAACATCAGTACAGATACAGTCAGTAACACAGGGTGCTGGGGGAGAGGGGTTACTGAGTGACAGTGTGAGGGAGCTGGATTAACATCAGTACAGATACAGTCAGTAACACAGGGTGCTGGGGGGGAGGGGTTACTGAGTGACAGTGTGAGGGAGCTGGATTAACATCAGTACAGATACAGTCAGTAACACAGGGTGCTGGGGGAGAGGGGTTACTGAGTGACAGTGTGAGGGAGCTGGATTAACATCAGTACAGATACAGTCAGTAACACAGGGTGCTGGGGGAGAGGGGTTACTGAGTGACAGTGTGAGGGAGCTGGATTAACATCAGTACAGATACAGTCAGTAACACAGGGTGCTGGGGGAGAGGGGTTACTGAGTGACAGTGTGAGGGAGCTGGATTAACATCAGTACAGATACAGTCAGTAAGACAGGGGCTGGAGTAGGGGGGCGACTGAGTGTCAGTGTGAGGGAGCTGGATTAACATCAGTACAGATACAGTCAGTAACACAGGGTGCTGGGGGGAGATGGGTTACTGAGTGACAGTGTGAGGGAGCTGGATTAACATCAGTAGAGATACAGTCAGTAACACAGGGTGCTGGGGAAGAGGGGTTACTGAGTGACAGTGTGAGGGAGCTGGATTAACATCAGTACAGACACAGTCAGTAACACAGGGTGCTGGGGGAGAGGGGTTACTGAGTGACAGTGTGAGGGAGCTGGATTAACATCAGTACAGATACAGTCAGTAACACAGGGTGCTGGGGGAGAGGGGTTACTGAGTGACAGTGTGAGGGAGCTGGATTAACATCAGTACAGATACAGTCAGTAACACAGGGTGCTGGGGGGAGAGGGGCTACAGAGTGACAGTGTGAGGGAGCTGGATTAACATCAGTACAGATACAGTCAGTAACACAGGGTGCTGGGGGAGAGGGGTTACTCAGTGACAGTGTGAGGGAGCTGGATTAACATCAGTACAGATACAGTCAGTAACACAGGTTGCTGGGGGGAGAGGGGTTACTGAGTGACAGTGTGAGGGAGCTGGATTAACATCAGTACAGATACAGTCAGTAACACAGGGTGCTGGGAAAAGGGGTTACTGAGTGACAGTGTGAGGGAGCTGGATTAACATCAGTACAGACACAGTCAGTAACACAGGGTGCTGGGGGAGAGGGGTTACTGAGTGACAGTGTGAGGGAGCTGGATTAACATTAGTACAGATACAGTCAGTAACACAGGGTGCTGGGGGAGAGGGGTTACAGAGTGCCAGTGTGAGGGAGCTGGATTAACATCAGTACAGATACAGTCAGGAACACAGGGTGCTGGCGGAGAGGGGTTACAGAGTGACAGTGTGAGGGAGCTGGATTAACATCAGTGAAGACACAGTCAGTAACACAGGGTGCTGGGGGAGAGGGGTTACTGAGTGACAGTGTGAGGGAGCTGGATTAACATCAGTACAGATACAGTCAGTAACACAGTGTGCTGGGGGCGAGGGGTTACTGAGTGACAGTGTGAGGGAGCTGGTTTAACATCAGTGCAGATACAGTCAGTAACACAGGGTGCTGGGGGGAGAGGGGTTGCTGAGTGACAGTGTGAGGGAGCTGGTTTAACATCAGTGCAGATACAGTCAGTAACACAGGGTGCTGGGGGGAGAGGGGTTGCTGAGTGACAGTGTGAGGGCGCTGGATTAACATCAATAGAGACACAGTCAGTAACACAGGTGCTGGGGGGAGAGGGGTGACTGAGTGACAGTGTGAGGGAGCTGGATTAACATTAGTACAGATACAGTCAGTAACACAGGGTGCTGGGGGAGAGGGGTTACTGAGTGACAGTGTGAGGGAGCTGGATTAACATCAGTACAGATACAGTCAGTAACACAGGGGCTGGAGTAGGGGGGCGACTGAGTGTCAGTGTGAGGGAGCTGGATTAACATCAGTACAGATACAGTCAGTAACACAGGGTGCTGGGGGAGAGGGGTTACTGAGTGACAGTGTGAGGGAGCTGGATTAACATCAGTACAGATACAGTCAGTAACACAGGGTGCTGGGGGGGAGGGGTTACTGAGTGACAGTGTGAGGGAGCTGGATTAACATCAGTACAGATACAGTCAGTAACACAGGGTGCTGGGGGAGAGGGGTTACTGAGTGACAGTGTGAGGGAGCTGGATTAACATCAGTACAGATACAGTCAGTAACACAGGGTGCTGGGGGAGAGGGGTTACTGAGTGACAGTGTGAGGGAGCTGGATTAACATCAGTACAGATACAGTCAGTAACACAGGGTGCTGGGGGAGAGGGGTTACTGAGTGACAGTGTGAGGGAGCTGGATTAACATCAGTACAGATACAGTCAGTAAGACAGGGGCTGGAGTAGGGGGGCGACTGAGTGTCAGTGTGAGGGAGCTGGATTAACATCAGTACAGATACAGTCAGTAACACAGGGTGCTGGGGGGAGATGGGTTACTGAGTGACAGTGTGAGGGAGCTGGATTAACATCAGTAGAGATACAGTCAGTAACACAGGGTGCTGGGGAAGAGGGGTTACTGAGTGACAGTGTGAGGGAGCTGGATTAACATCAGTACAGACACAGTCAGTAACACAGGGTGCTGGGGGAGAGGGGTTACTGAGTGACAGTGTGAGGGAGCTGGATTAACATCAGTACAGATACAGTCAGTAACACAGGGTGCTGGGCGAGAGGGGTTACTGAGTGACAGTGTGAGGGAGCTGGATTAACATCAGTACAGATACAGTCAGTAACACAGGGTGCTGGGGGGAGAGGGGCTACAGAGTGACAGTGTGAGGGAGCTGGATTAACATCAGTACAGATACAGTCAGTAACACAGGGTGCTGGGGGAGAGGGGTTACTCAGTGACAGTGTGAGGGAGCTGGATTAACATCAGTACAGATACAGTCAGTAACACAGGTTGCTGGGGGGAGAGGGGTTACTGAGTGACAGTGTGAGGGAGCTGGATTAACATCAGTACAGATACAGTCAGTAACACAGGGTGCTGGGGGGAGAGGGGCTACAGAGTGACAGTGTGAGGGAGCTGGATTAACATCAGTACAGATACAGTCAGTAACACAGGGTGCTGGGGGAGAGGGGTTACTGAGTGGCAGTGTGAGGGAGCTGGATTAACATCAGTAGAGATACAGTCAGTAACACAGGGTGCTGGGGGGAGAGGGGTTACTGAGTGACAGTGTGAGGGAGCTGGATTAACATCAGTACAGATACAGTCAGTAACACAGGGTGCTGGGGGAGAGGGGTTACAGAGTGACAGTGTGAGGGAGCTGGATTAACATCAGTACAGATACAGTCAGTAACACAGGGTGCTGGGGGAGAGGGGTTACTGAGTGGCAGTGTGAGGGAGCTGGATTAACATCAGTACAGACACAGTCAGTAACACAGGGTGCTGGGGGAGAGGGGTTACTGAGTGACAGTCTGAGGGTGCTGGATTAACATCAGTACAGATACAGTCAGTAACACAGGGTGCTGGGGGAGAGGGGTTACTGAGTGACAGTGTGAGGGAGCTGCATTAAGATCAGTACAGATACAGTCAGTAACACAGGGTGCTGGGGGAGAGAGGTTACTGAGTGACAGTGTGAGGGAGCTGGATTAACATCAGTATAGATACAGTCAGTAACACAGGGTGCTGGGGGGAGAGGGGATACTGAGTGACAGTGTGAGGGAGCTGGATTAACATCAGTACAGATACAGTCAGTAACACAGGGTGCTGGGGGAGAGGGGTTACTGAGTGACAGTGTGAGGGTGCTGGATTAACATCAGTGCAGATACAGTCAGTAACACAGGGGTCTGGGGGAGATGGGTTACTGAGTGACAGTGTGAGGGAGCTGGATTAACATCAGTACAGATACAGTCAGTAACACAGGGTGCTGGGGGAGAGGGGTTACTGAGTGACAGTGTGAGGGAGCTGGATTAACATCAGTACAGATACAGTCAGTAACACAGGGTGCTGGGGGAGAGGGGTTACTGAGTGACAGTGATGGGGAGCTGGATTAACATCAGTACAGACACAGTCAGTAACACAGGGTGCTGGGGGAGAGGGGTTACTGAGTGACAGTGTGAGGGAGCTGGATTAACATCAGTGCAGATACAGTCAGCAACACAGGGTGCTGGGGGAGAGGGGATACTGAGTGACAGTGTGAGGGAGCTGGTTTAACATCAGTGCAGATACAGTCAGCAACACAGGGTGCTGGGGGGAGAGGGGTTACTGAGTGACAATGTGTTGGAGCTGGATTAACATCATTAGAGACACAGTCAGTAACACAGGTGCTGGGGGGAGCGGGGTGACTGAGTGACAGTGTGAGGGAGCTGTACTAACATCAGTAGAGATACAGTCAGTAACACAGGGTGCTGGGAAAAGGGGTTACTGAGTGACAATGTGAGGGAGCTGGACTAACATCAGTCAAGATACAGTCAGTAACATAGGGTGCTGGGGGGAGGGGTTACTGAGTGACAGTGTGAGGGAGCTGCATTAACATCAGTACAGATACAGTCAGTAACACAGGGTGCTGGGGAAGAGGGTTACTCAATGACAGTGTGAGGGAGCTGGATTGACATCAGTCGAGATACAGTCAGGAACACAGGGTGCTGGGGGAGAGGGATTACTCGGTCACAGTGTGAGGGATCTGGATTAACATCAGTGCAGATTCAGTCAGTAACACAGGGTGCTGGGGGAGAGGGGATACTGAGTGACAGTGTGAGGGAGCTGGATTAACATCAGTACAGACACAGTCAGTAACACAGGGTGCTGGGGGAGAGGGGTTACTGAGTGACAGTGTGAGGGAGCTGGATTAACATCAGTACAGACACAGTCAGTAACACAGGGTGCTGGGGGAGAGGGGTTACTGAGTGACAGTGTGAGGGAGTTGGATTAACATCAGTGCAGATACAGTCAGTAACACAGGGTGCTGGGGGAGAGGGTTTACTCAGTCACAGTGTGAGGGAGCTGGATTAACATCAGTACAGATAGTCAGTAACATAGGGTGTTGGGGGAGAGGGGTTACTGAGTGACAGTGTGAGGGAGCTGGATTAACATCAGTACAGATGCAGTCAGTAACACAGGGTGCTGGGGGAGAGGGGTTACAGCGTAACAGTGTGAGAGAGTTGAATTGACATCAGTGCAGATACAGTCAGTAACACAGTGTGCTGGGGGAGAGGGATTACTGAGTGACAGTGTGAGGGAGTTGGACTAACATCAGTACAGATACAGTCAGTAACACAGGGTGCTGCGGGGAGAGGGGTTACTGAGTGACAGTGTGAGGGAGCTGGATTAACATCAGTACAGATACAGTCAGTAACACTGGGTGCTGCGGGGAGAGGGGTGACTCAGAGACTGTACGAGGGTGCTGAATTAACATTAGTAGAGATACCGTCAGTAACACACGGTGTTATGGGGAGAGATTGAGCAGATTGGGTTTGTACTCGTTGGAGTTTAGAAGGCTAAGGGATGATCTTATAGAGGCCTATAAGATAATGAAAGGGCTGGATATGGTAGAAGTGGAGGGAATGTGGTGATATAAACAGGGCCTAGTTTTAAGGCTGATTAAATTGGATATCCTAAATTAAAGAATTGGGCACATTGAAATCAAACACAGTCAAACCGCAGGCAGGCCAATTGTACAATACACAAATGTGTCTGGGCCTGACCCATCAACCACCCATCAAAGGTCGTTACACTCTACTTGAGACTTAGCAGGAGATCATGGCACCTCATTGAAATGCATCGGTCTATTGTTAGAAGCCCAGATCGGGCCAGACTTTCTGTCACCAAGAGATCCTGTAGAAAGCTTACCTGATAACAAGTTTAACAACATGGAGATGGACACCTGGGGGGCGGACCCTGGTGTCCTGTCAGGCAGACATCAAGAAACCCACTGGGTATTGGAACCCCCTCCTGGGACCTCAGAGTAGTGTGAGGTAACGCATTTAGAAAAGGCAAATAAGCCGATGAAATACACAATAAATGGATGGATTGGGGAAAGAGAGGCCAAAGAAACAGAGATATGTTGGAATCCAGGACAAGCTGCATATACAGAATATTGGTCAAGGCATTAAATGTAAGAAGTTACATTAATCTTATCTTCTGTCTGCAAAAAATCCCTGTCTCTTCATTTCTGTGTAGTCTGTGTAATTTCTATCCCTGATCCTCTGCATCAATGAGATAGAAATTTCTTGCAACTTGCTGAAATGAAACAAATTGGAAATGTGATTGTCTCCCTTTTCAGTGAGGCTCACAGCTTTACCCTCTGTGTGAAAGCTGCTGCCCATCCTCAGCATGGAATTCAATTTAAACATTCCCCACTTACTGCAGAGAAGGGAGCGGCCCCATTCCAGGCATCAAATTCAACCAGTTTGACAACCTGCTGCTAATTCAACTGTCAACAAGTTTCATTCGAAATTTTACTTTAACTCTTCTTGTTCCAGAGATGTTCAGTAAATCAGTCAAATGATAAGAAACAAATTCCAACTGGGACTTCGGAATTTTGAGCAAACATTGATTTCCTGATATTTGTGGTTTCACCCCAGAGCCCAGGAGCCAGTTCCTTGTCAATGAGCTGAGAGAAGGACTGTTTCTGTACATGGAGATTAACCATTTAACTTCCAAACTGAATGATCTCTGAGCAACAATGGCTGCAGCTGTTGGGCAATGAGCACGAACACTCCAGTTACATTTATTATTGTAAACCAGCAACAGAGACACCAAACACGGTGGATTCTGACCCAATGGAGTTATTCAAGAAGATGCTCAGAATTTCATTAACTCAGGATGACAAGTGAAGTGAATCAATGGCAGGTCATCGTCAACTGTCCTTATCGAGGATGACATCTACTCAGGGTAAATGGAGTTAAGATGCAGATGAGGCAAAATATAATTAATTAGAGGAATAGGCTCAAGGGGCAAAATAATTGCCTCCTGTTACTGTATTTAAATGTTGGTTGAATAATGAAGTGTGAAACTTCTGGAGGATTTGCACCTCCCTTTTAATCAGTTGAACTTGGATTGTTTATTTCAGATGGTGCAACATTTTTATTCAGAGAGTGATCAGATAATCGGTTTCAAAGGGCAAACTTTAGAAACCATAGTTTGGCAAAAACACTTGCAATGGTCCATCCTGTGCCATTTATAGAATCAAGCCCCTAAAATTACTGATAGTTTTATTCTGGGTTCAACCAAAATCTTTGAACAAGAGATTTGCTATCGAGTGGTTTTATATATACATATTTGGAAATTACTGATTTATAACCTGATCCAATATGCTGAGGATTCTAGATCGGATCCACGAGATTAAATATCAATTGTAATGTCAAATTGATAACAGTAAGACAGGTGAGAGCAGTGTGCTCTCTAACACTGCTTCCAGCTCTCCATCTCTGTTGGGCGAGTCCCACTGGTTCTCCTGCACCCACCTGGCAGGACAAGACAACAACTCAGGTTGTTGTTTTACTGTGTGTCAATTACAGACAGTGTGGGCCTCCAAATGAAAAGAGAGAATCGAGCCAAAGTTTTGAGTCAGGATGACCCTTCATCAGAACTTTTATTTTAGCTCATACTTTAACACCCTAAGGCATTCTATAAAAATGTGAAGAGTAAAAGGATGAGACATGAAGGTATAGGGCCTATAAAACGTGAAGGCGGGAAAATCAGTACGGAACCAGTAGAAATGGCAGAGGTGCTTAATGAGAATTTTGTCTCGGTTTTCACAGAGGAGAAGGACATGGGTGGATGTACTGTGGGCTTGCGGTGGACTGAAAAGATTGAGTATGTGGACTTTAACAAAGAGGTTGTGCTGGAATCTTTGAATGGCATCAAGATAGATAAGTCGCCGGGTCCGGATGGGATGTACCCCAGGTTACTGTGGGAGGCGAGGGAAGAGATTGCAGAGCCTCTGGCGATGATCTTTGCATTGTCGATGGAGACGGGAGAGGTGCCGGAGGATTGGAGGATTGCGGATGAGGTTCCTATTTTCAAGAACGGGAATAGGGATAGCCCAGGAAATTACCGACCGGTGAGTCTAACCTCAGTGGTTGGTAAGCTGATGGAGAAGATCCTGAGGGACAAGATTTATGAGCATTTGGAGAGGTTTAGTATGCTCAAGAATACTTAGCATGGCTTTGTCAAAGGCAGATCGTGCCTTACGAGCCTGGTGGAGTTCTTCGAAAATGTGACTAAACACATTTACAAAGGGAAAGCGGTAGATGTGGTTTATATGGATTTTAGCAAGGCGTTCGATAAGGTCCCCCATGCAAGGCTTCTAGAAAAAGTGAGAGGGCATGGGATCCAAGGGGCTGCTGCCCTGTGGATCCAGAACTGGCTTGCCCAAAGGAGGCAGAGAGTGTGTATGGATGGGTGTTTTTCTAAATGGAGGTCGGTCACCAGTGGTGTGCCCCAGGGATCTGTTCTGGGACCCTTGCTGTTTGTCATTTTCATAAATGACCTGGATGAGGAAGCGGAGGGATGGGTTGGTACGTTTACCGACGACACGAAGGTTGGTGGGGTTGTGGATAGTCTGGAGGGATGTCAGAAGTTACAGAGGGACATAGATAGGATGCAAGACTGGGCGGAGAAGTGGCAGATGGACTTCAACACAGATAAATGCATCGTGATCCATTTTGGCAGGTCAAATTGGATGAAGGAGTACAATATTAAGGGAAAGACTCTGAGTACTGTGGAGGATCAGAAGGACCTTGGGGTTCGGGTCCATAGGACTCTAAAATTGGCCCCGCAGGTGGAGGAGGTGGTTAAGAAGGCATATGGTGTGCTGGCCTTTATCAATCGAGGGATTGAGTTTAGGAGTCCGGGGATAACGATGCAGCTATATAAGACCCTCGTCAGACCCCACTTGGAGTACTGTGCTCAATTCTGGTCGCCTCACTATGGGAAGGATGTGGAAAAGATTGAAAGGGTGCAGAGGAGATTTACAAGGATGTTGCCTGGATTGAGTGGCATGCCTTATGAGGATAGGCTGAGGGAGCTCGGTCTTTTCTCCTTGGAGAGACGTAGAATGAGAGGAGACCTAATAGAGGTATATAAGATGTTGAGAGGCATAGATCGGGTGAACTCTCAGAGGCTTTTTCCCAGGGTGGAAATGTCTGCTACGAGAGGACACAGGTTCACGGTGCTGGGGGGTAGGTACAGGGGAATTGTTAGGGGGAAGTTTTTCACACAGAGGGTGGTGGGCGAGTGGAATCGGCTGCCGTCAGTGGTGGTGGAGGCAAACTCAATCGGGTCTTTTAAGAAACTCCTGGATGAGTACATGGGACTTAATAGGATGGAGGATTATAGGTAGGCCTAAAAGGTAGGGATATGTTCGGCACAACTTGTGGGGCCGAAGGGCCTGTTTTGTGCTGTAGTTTTCTATGTTTCTATGTTTAAGTTTCCTGACCTACTAGCTGTAATTGAATTAGAATTTGACTGTATTTAATTCTTTGAAATCAGGAACACAGAGAGACTAAGTGAGTTGGTAAAGCTACAGCACAAAAAAACCCTGCAAATCTATGAATAGTCAGTGTGAGGCCATCCACTTCAGTTCTGATGTTCTAGTAACAGCTAACTGCATTCTGATGTTCCAGTGCACAGTTAGCTGCGTTCTAATTCAGTAGTTCCAGTGCATTTAGTTACAGGAGCTAAGTTCAGACAGAATTGCCCCACTCCCATGAAGCACCTCAGCACAGCTCTGTGCAGTCAGGGTCAAGTGTGGGTCAAGACTGGCAGGCCCCTGTCACATTAGGATCTTCTTTGGGGTATGGATTTCTGGGGACACTATCCCTAGGGGGCACCGCAGGGGTGATCAGTGCCAGTAATAGGAATTTCTTCATATGTGGACTTACCATCTTAGGAAACAACACCCTCCAAGCACTGGGTGCAATTGACCAAGAACTCGCAGAACACAGACTATACACACAGCAAACGAGATATGCAGTAGACTATCAGCTAGCCAGACAAGGAGGGGTATGCACCATCATCAAAGGAAAATGCATCACATATGTACACGACGAGACATTAAACATAACAGCAGCCAGGTCCGGGATACAAAAGCAATTGGATAGCTTTAAACAGGGATTTACAGGGACTGATGGGTGGTTAGGGTGGCTGTTTAACACAGTTTGGGGAGCATACATTATGAAGGGATTAATTTTAGTAGTAGCCATCCTGTTCACACTCTGCCTGGGCCTAACCTGTATTAAAGTGATATGTGCAAATATTGCATCAAGAATGCTACCCACTGCCAGTATCCAGATGCAAGAATTTAACCACACCACAGAGGAAGAGGAACAACGGCAAGGACGACATCTGTACAAGTCACTGTACCTCTCAAGATCGTCCATGGGGGGTCAGCCATGAATGGGACCCCCTGGACGAGAGGAGGGACTGAAGTAGGCCATTTTCCAAAAGCCATATTTTTATTATCTCATCAATATTCACCTCATTAAACATATTCATTTATTGGACTGATTGGCACCATTCATAACGTGCCCACAATGCAGAGGGGAACACCCGAATGGACATTCGTTTAAATCCCCCTCTGCACAGCTGAGAGACCTTTCATTTCAAAGCCGACAAAAGATCATTGTTCTGCCCAGCAACAGCACGAAGCTGCATTTTAAACCGGCCTTTGGCCAGAAGATCGGGATATCTGCGAGTCAAGGCCTGGAGTGGGTTATATGGCATAACCGGACTGTCAATAAAATATTACAGGAATAAAATGGCCAAGGCAGGCAAAGAAACTTAATAAACTAGGATAAAAAGAATAAGAGATTAGATTAAATCCCCCTACACACAGCAGGACAAAATGACATTAACACCTAATCTCGCAAGCATAGAATACAGACACAAAACAGTAGAGGTCGATTTAGATAAGGGGACACATCGAGAGGATAATGGGAAACACATTAAAACACGGGGGCAAGAACAGGCAGTCCCATTAACACGGACACACACCATACAGATGCAAATTGACAAGTCTCTCCGGGAACTTCCTGACCAGACAGGCCATTTTATAAATATTGTAAAAATGTATGAGCAAATGTTCCCGCTCGAATTTGGATTCCTATAAATATCCAGAGCAAATGTATAACTATTGAGATCAACGTGGCCAAGCACTGTTTCTAAGCTGGCTACAGGGGTCTCCCTGGGTTCCCAGTAATTGTACATGAAAGAAAAACGCTTTGAACCTTGCCTTGCGACTCGACTTCCTTGAATGCACTGGTACAAGGGACTTTTCCCTACAACAAGATAGAGAGAGAGTAACAGAGAGAGGGAAGGAAAGGAATGGAGTGAGAGTCACAGAGAGGGAGAGGAAGTGATTGAGATAGAGTGTGTTCGGCAGAGTTCCTGCAATGCTGAGTACAATGGCCTTTTAAAGTACCACGCAGAACACAACAAATAGGAGCAGAAGTGGGCCATTCTGCTCCTCCCATTGATAAGATCATGGCTGATCTGACTGTGGCCTGAACTCTACTTTGCTGCGTGTCTCCCCATAATGCTCAACTCACTCTCTGGGGAAAGTGGTTAGCACTGCTGCTTCACAGCGCCGAGGACCTGGATTTGATACCCGGCTTGGGTCACTGTCTGTGCGGAGTTTGCATGTTCTCCCCGTGTCTGTGTAGGTTTCCTCCGGGTGCTCCGGTTTCCTCCCATATTCTGAAAGACGTGCTGGTTCGGTGCATTGATCCGAACAGGCGCCAACTAGAGGAATTTCACAGTAACTTCATTGCAGTGTTAATGTAAGACTGACTTGTGACCAATAAATGAATTTTAACTTTGACTTCTAAACACTAACCACCCCCTGAGAGAACAAATTATTCCTCCTCATCTCCATCTTTAATGGGAGCTGTATGAATTTTAAACTGTGCCCTCCCTGATACTAGATTCCCCCATGTTGGCCCTGTTCTGTGATAATACAGATGTTTAAAGATTATTCAGTAGTTCTTTAAGGGTAGCAGACACAGGGAAAAAAGAAGTGACTCTGTACACAACAGCTATATTTCAAGGGTATATATATGAGTGGGCAGTAATCTTCTCTCAGAATCAGACAGATTGTGGGTTCAGCTCAGAGCCTCAAATACTAGGCCCTCAGCATCGATCAGAGACTCCGAACACAGCATGATGGGAGAGCGGACAAAGGAAACTGGTGTTGAATTTGTGAGCCTTGCTTTGTGGAAAGCTTTAGTGCTTGGGGAGAATGTCAACTTCTGAATGGACCTACCATATATTAAGCTGATCTTTCTCCACACCCTATCGGTAACTGCAACACTATATTCTGCACCCTTTCCTCTCCTTCTCCCCTGTGTACTCTATGAACGGTATGTTTTGTCTGGATAGCGCACAAGAAACAATACTTTTCACTGCATCCCAATACAAATCAATCAAATCAAATCAAATTAACACGGTGAAGTTTGGACCCTGTGGGGTGACAGTTGTCTGAATACAGATTCTATCTTATTGTAACATTCAGGTACCACGTGTACTGAGCTCACCAGCGTTCTGTCTGTATTGTGTCAATCCAGTCTTGAAATATCCACTAATATTGCTAATTCTGCCAAAACAGAAACAGAAAGAGTGTTTGAATTCTCCGTGATTAGTCCCCTTAATGATAAACAACATGGTGGATGAGAGGGATAGAGAGAGAGAGGAAGAGATACAGAGTAACAGAGAGGTCGGGAGAATGAGAGAGAGCAATGCAGAGAGTAACAGTTGTCTGAATACAGATTCTATCTTATTGTAACATTGAGCTACCGCATGTACTGAGCTCACCAGCATTTGCAGAAGCCATTATATAAATACTGTTCTGTCTGTATTGTGTGAATCCAATCTTGAAATTTGCACTCATGTTGCTAATTCTGCCAAGACAGAAACAGAAAGAGTCTTTGAATTCTCCGTGTTTAGAATCCTTAACGGTAAACAACATGGTGGATGAGAGGGATAGAGAGGGAGAGGGAGAGAGAGAGATGGAGCGATGCAGAGTAACAGAGAGATAGGGAGAGGGAGCAATGCAGAGAGTAACAGTTAGACAGTGAGGAATAGAGATTAATTCAGATGGATAGTGAGTGTCAGGGGAGTCCGAGACGCTACATAAACAAGGTAAAGATTTGAAAATGGAGGAGTGTTTCTTATCCACTTATAAAAGATAATCCACACTCACACCACTCACATTTCACACTCTCTGCTCAGTCCTGTGTTGGGGGGTGTTGAGTGTCGGATCAGTGTTTGCTTTTCTCAAACCGCACTGATATTCCCAACAAGGGCAAGAGGTTTCAGTGTTTAAAAATGTAAACATTTAAAAGCAAAACTAGACCGGATTTGGTTAAATCTCATGGGATCCAGGATGTGGTGGCCAAATGGATACAAAATTGGTTGATGACAGAAGACAGAAGGTGGTTGTCGAGGGTTGTTCTATTTTCAAACTGGAGGCCTGTGACCAGCCTCAGGGATCGGTGCTGGGTCCCCTGCTATTTGTAATTTATATTAATAATTTAGATGAGAATTTAGGAGGCATGGTTAGTAATTTTGCAGATGACACCAGGATTTGTGGCATAGTGGACAGTGAAGAAAGTTATCTCGGATTGCAACGGGATCTTGATCATTTGATCGAGTGGGCTGATGAATGGTGGATGGAGTTTAATTTAGATAAACGCAAGGTGATGCACTTTGGTAGATCGAACCAGCGCACTACTTAGTTAGTGGTAGGGCATTGGTGAGAGTTATAGAACAGAGATCTCGGCGTACAGATTCATAGCTCCTTGAAAGTGGAGTCACAATGGATAGAGTGGTGAAGAAGGCGTTCCACATGCTTGGTTTCATTGGTCAGAATACTGAATGGGATTTGGGACATCATGTTGAAGTTGTACAAGACATTGGGTAAGGCCACACTTGGAATACTGTGTACTGTTCTGGTCACCCTATTATACCAAGGATATTACTAAACTAGGAAGTGTGCAGAAAAGAACTACTGGGATACTGCAGGGTCTTGATGGTTTGAGTTATAAGCAGAGGCTGCAAAGACTGGGACATTTTCTCCTGGAGCATAGGAGGCTTCGGGGTGGTCGAACAATGGCCTCGCTGGATTCACTCTGTCCTTTCAGATTCAGTCTCACAGGCCTGGCTGTGTTCACTGTGTCCTTTGAGATTCAGTGTCACAAGCCTGGCTGGGATCACTCTATCCTTCGAGATTCAGTGTCACAGGCATTGCTGGGTTCTGTCTGTCGCTTGAGATACAGTCCCACAGGGCTGGCTGGATTCACTCTGTTCTTTAGGATTCAGTGTCACAGGCCTGGCTGGGTTCAGTGCCAGGTTCACAGGAGTGCCCGTGTCAATTAGTAGTTCCCTCTCGCTCGATTTGAAGTCCCAACTATCTCAATTTGGAGTGCCCCCTATCTCGATTGCGAGTGACCCTCTAACGATTAGGAGTGTCCCATCTTGATTTGGAGTGTCCCGATCTGCAATAAGGGAGCCTTCTATCTCGATTAGGAATGCCCCCCTGTTTAGATTTGGACCAGTGACTATTTCAGTGAGGAGTGCCCCCCGTCATTTCTGAGTGTCCCCGGTCAATTAGGATCGCTGCCTACCTCGATTAGGTCTGCCCCTCCCTCGATTAGGAGTGCCCCGTATCTCGAATGATGGAGCCTTCTATATCAGTTCGGGGTGCCTCCTATTTAGATTTGGAGCAGCGACTAATTCAATTAGCAGTCCCCCCCCCATCGCCATTGGCAGTGCCCCCCTCCCCGTCGCCGTTAGCAGTGCCCCGCCGTCGCCGTTAGCAGTGCCCCCCTCCCCCGTCACCGTTAGCAGTGACCCCTCCCCCCATCGCTGTTAGCAGTGCCCCCCCCCCCCCCATCTCGATTGGGACCACGCCGTATCTCGAATAAGAGAGACTTCTATCCCGATTAGGTGTGCTCCCATTTAGATTTAGAGCAGTGACAGTTTCAATTCTGAGTGCCCGCATATCAGCTCGCACTGCTCCTGTCAATGAGGAGTGCCCAGGTGAATCACAAGTGCCCCCAATTTCCGTTTGGAGTGCCCACATCTTGATTACATGCGCCCTTATCTCGATTAGAAGGCCATGGACCAAATCCTGAGTGGAATGACAGGAGTCCAGACTTACCTGGATGAGATCTTGCTCATGGATTCGACTATTTTCCCAGTACTTGGAGAATACCTTAGAGGTTGCAGGAGCACGGCCTGCAAATCAAGAGAGAAATATGAGTTCTTCAAGGACTCCATTGAATGCCTGGGTCATGAAATGGATTGCACAAGGCCCAAGATGGAGGTCATCATGAAAGCCCCAAGACCAGACAATGTGTCCCAATTCAGGTGATTTTTGGGTCTAATTGTTGTACCTGTTAATCTCAGATACTTTCAACCAGTTTACTTACTCCAAGGTTTTATCCCGGTGCCCTTATTTGCAAGGTGGAGAAAGGACAAACACAAGTAAAGATTCAACAAGTTTATTAAATAACACTATTAACCCTTAAATTACCCACATAAAACAAGAGGATACCCCAGCAGATTCAAGTATACTACCCGTAAAGATGGCTTGGTTAAACTGCAGGCCCGATTCTCTGAGTCCCCCTGGTCTGTCGTCACGAAGGTGAGTCTCGATGGCCGCTTCTTCCTTCCTTCTCTGGTCAGTCTTCTGAATGGTCATGGCTGTCTCCCCTGTCGAGTCTTCGCTCCTTGTGCCTCTGAGTGTGTCCCTTTATCCCCAGCCTGCTTGCCTTTCCAGAAACTTCTCTGGCTTCTGGCCAATGAGGTCCCAGGAGGGGGTTCCAATACCCAGTGGGTTTCTTGATGTCTGCCTGACAGGACACCAGGGTCCGCCCCCCAGGTGTCCATCTCCATGTTGTTAAACTTGTTATCAGGTAAGCTTTCTACAGGATCTCTTGGTGACAGAAAGTCTGGCCCGATCTGGGCTTCTAACAATAGACCGATGCATTTCAATGAGGTGCCGTGATCTCCTGCTAAGTCTCAAGTAGAGTGTAACGACCTTTGATGGGTGGTTGATGGGTCAGGCACAGACACATTTGTGTATTGTACAATTGGCCTGCCTGCGGTGTGGCTGTGTTTGATTTCAAAATGCTCAATTCTTTAATTTAGGATATCCAATTTTATCAGCCTTAAAATTAGGCCCTGTTTATATCACCACATTCCCTCCTCTTGATCCAATGAGCGTCAGCGAACCGGATCACACAATTCTCACCAAACCATCTGAACAAGCAAGTACCCCGAATCTGGAGTTGACAGTATCATCCCTAACCCACAATAGTACTAACAAATTTAAATGAAGTAAAATAATTTAAAAAAAAGAATAAGCAATCGGGTATGTACAAAACAAAGCAATAAACAGTACAAAATGAAGTAAAATAATTTTAAAAAACAAGAAACAATACGTCAATTGGGTATATACAAAACAAAGCAATAGTAACACTGAGCGTAGTAGGTCAACTGGGCATCAACATAGTCATGCAGGCAACAAAGGTGATGAGCATGTGTACTGCTAATTCTTTCAAGCAAAAGTCTTGTGATCTCTGCCTGGCGATCAAATTCACTTTGTGTAATTCGCATTTCCTGTTCTGCTGCTGAACGGGCCTCTGAGACCTTTGCCTTCTTCAGTCTTGCTTTTGCTGCATCGAAATCAAGTCTTTTATTCTGCAAGAGTTTACGTTCTTTAGATATTGTTCTGTAGTCCCCTTCCAGAAAGTTTCTAAGGGGTGCCAAAAGGTTGACCTCTGACGGGTGTACTTCCATCGGGCGTGGGGTGAACCACATGTATCCGGGGTATCGTAGGCTGATCTTCTGGTCTTTGGTTGATGTGGTGTCTGTGGTTCGGTCTGCGACAAGGAGTCCCAGATAACAGGGAAGTATGTAGTTCATTCTGGGGAAGATCAAGGTAGCACCTGTTAATTCTTATTAATATCTGATTCTCTTTTCCTTTTCTTTACTAGAATGTCGTATGACTCCTCTTTTTTAGAAAATAAAACCAAAGAAATAAGTAAAGGAATAATAAAGGCCCAATCGTGTCATACGAAGGGTAGTGGGGGAAGGAGTTTGCAGGGCGTGAAAATAAAATGTTGGGTATGTGGCATGTGTCCTTGTTGTTGGAGGACTCTGGCACAGTATAACAATAGATTCTTCATCTCACAACCAAACTGTGGTGTGTTGGAAGATTATGACGCAGTATAATGTGGGCAGATAAGAAACCCTTTTCAATTGGGTGATGCGTGGAGTGGACGGATAAAGCTATTTACAATTTGGACTGTGATGTCCTGATTCTTTCTCAGTGGAGAGAACCTATATGGGCGGGCTTTGGCTGCCAGGTACCCACTGCATTACCACCTCTGGTAGTGAGCGCCGGATCAAACGGTTCTGGGAGTCCCGGTACCAGGGGCGCCACAGGGGGTAAGGTTTGCGGGTTCCCCATCCTTTCCATCGGGGTCCCCTGGGTCGGGGTTTTATTCATGAAGCACTGTAAATTGGGGTGGGGACCGAGGTTGCGTGTGCTGTTCCTGGGAATACTGGGTGGGGGTTGATAACCTGGGGTACAGGTTGTGGACCGTGGTTTAGGTCCGGTGCTGTGGGGTGAGGGTTGATAACCTGGGGTACAGGTTGTGGACCGTGGTTTAGGTCCGGTGCTGTGGGGTGGGGGTTGATAACCTGGGGTACAGGTTGTGGACCGTGGTTTAGGTCCGGTGCTGTGGGGTGAGGGTTGATAACCTGGGGTACAGGTTGTGGACCGTGGTTTAGGTCCGGTGCTGTGGGGTGAGGGTTGATAACCTGGGGTACAGGTTGTGGACCGTGGTTTAGGTCCGGTGCTGTGGGGTGGGGGTTGATAACCTGGGGTACAGGTTGTGGACCGTGGTTTAGGTCCGGTGCTCTGGGGTGAGGGTTGATAACCTGGGGTACAGGTTGTGGACCGTGGTTTAGGTCAGGTGCTGTGGGGTGGGGGTTGATAACCTGGGGTACAGGTTGTGGACCGTGGTTTAGGTCCGGTGCTCTGGGGTGAGGGTTGATAACCTGGGGTACAGGTTGTGGACCGTGGTTTAGGTCAGGTGCTGTGGGGTGAGGGTTGATAACCTGGGGTACAGGTTGTGGACCGTGGTTTAGGTCCGGTGCTGTGGGGTGAGGGTAGATAACCTGGGGTACAGGTTGTGGACCGTGGTTTTGGTCCGGTGCTGTGGGGTGAGGGTTGGGACTTCCTTGTGGCTCAAAGACTCCTTCCAGGGTGACATGGTTTTGGTGAAAATTTTGCTGGGAGCTGAATGCCTTCATTTGGTTCACATGATACCACCCGGCTTTCTTGTGGTCTACCATGACCTTGTAAACCGAGGGGCTGGCCTTGTCTACCACTGGATAGGGGCCGGCATATTTGGGGGACAAGAACGTTCCTGGCTGGAAGACTCTGAGCATTATCTGTTGCCCAACCTCATATTCGGTGGGTTTTACCTTATCATCAAAATAGGCCTTCCTTTGCTGCTTCTGTTTGCCTATCTTAACGGCTGCAGCCTGTTGTGCGGCCTGTATGTTTTCTAGAATGGCTCTCACGGCATTTTCGTGGGTGAGGGCCGTGACTTCGGGCCCGGACAGATCCTGCCCGAGTAAAGGTTCAATTCCTCGCATAGGTCGCCCGGTCATGAGGACATGGGGGTTAATCCGGTGGAACTAGATACGGAATTCCGCACTATCATTAATATGAATGGAAGGACTTTGTTCCAGGAGTGATTGTTCTGCTGAACGGTCTTACGGATCATATCTTTGAGGGTACGGTTCATCCTCTCTACTACACCGCTAGATTGGGGGTGGTAAGCAATGTGGAATTTTTGCTTTATCCCCAACAATTCCATTACACGTTGCATTACCTGGGCAGTGAAGTGCGTGCCCTGGTCTGAGTCGATGCTGCGGGGAAGGCCCCACCTCGTGAATATGTGCTGCACTAGGATGTCAGCCATGACCTTGGCTGTGTTTGTGTGCGTTGGAAAAGCTTCCACCCATTTACTAAAAGTGTCTGCGATGACCAGGGTGTATTTGTAATCTCCCACTCCGGGTGGTAGGGGACCAATATAGTCAGTCTGGAGATTTGTCCAGGGACCTTCCACAGGGCGAGTCTGCCTCAGTTCCCCTTTGTGGGGATATTTATCAGGATTGTTCAGTGCACAGATGATACAATTATCAACGTAATGCCGCACATCCTGTTCTAGGTTTGGCCACCAACACAATCCTTTGATTCGCTCACTTGTAGTTCCTGCCCCTTGATGGCCCTGGACATGGTGGTTTTGGAAAATGATTTGGTTACGGTCCCTGGTTGGGACCACATATAGGCCGTCCTTAAGGACAAGCCCATCCTGGACCGATATTGCGTCTCGCCATTTTTCAAAGGAGGCGGGTTTTGCCCCTTCCTGAATTTGTTTTTGAGGTCCTGGTCACTGCTCTGGGCTTGTTTTAGGTCTTCAACCTTGGTCTGGCTAACAGTCACATCTTCAATTCGCTCTGTAACTATTGGTTGCCAAAATTCTCCCTCTCTAGCACCCTGTTTGGCTAATTCATCCGCCCTTATGTTCCCAAGTGGGGAGGTGCGGTGGTGGGCCTTTACTTTAATTATGCCAGACTCCCGGTCTTGGGCAGCCTGGAAAATAAATCTTAACAGTGGGGCTGATGGTAGAGGTTTCCCCATCTGCTGATATGAATCCCCTTGCTTCCCATAGGGGCATGGAGTCTGTTAAACTGTTGCAGACATACATACTATCGGAGTGTATGTCCGCGGGTGTGGGGAACAGCTCAGGATGGCTGACTACGTACGCTATCACTGCCAGTTCTGCAGCTTGTGCACTCATGTGTGCTGGAAGTTTTAAGGCTATCTCCCTCAGGGGCTCGCCTTCTTGGTCTTCCACGTATATCCCACATCCTGTCCTCCTGTTTCCCTCTTCCACCATGGATGACCCATCTACAAAAATGTTAAAACTGAATGGCAGGACTTAAACATAACAGAATAAGTTTAACCTCTTCTGCCTCATCTAGACCGTTTAAAACACGATATTGGGTAACCTGGTCAAAGAGAGCATGTGGATCCCCGGAGGGTTCAAATACTCCAATCACTTTAGCTATGTCAGTGAGCTGTGTCATGGTGTATGGAGTTACATAAGTCACATTGTGGTTCTGTCCGTCCTGTCGTTGGGTGGTGACCGGATTCATCGGTACAGGAACCGGATTAGTGACTGGGCTTTTTGAACGAGGAGCTGAGACTGAGTTTCCCCAGGTGGGGGCTTGATTAGGTGGTGCCGTTCGTTCCACTACTGGGAAGGGAGGTGGGGATCCCCAGTCGGCAGTGACGCTAGCTGTTGCATAATGGCAGGCATCCTCTTCTAAATCCCCCCACTCTACCCCTGGGTCACTATCCCCTGTTTCAGTCGTGTATGCACACATTACACCCCTTTTTATGGCAAGTTGTGCTTTTAAATCTTCAATCTCGTGCAGGCATTTGGAGTGGTCTGTTGCGCGGGCTGTATTTACGTTTCCTGCTTCGTGCAAAACTTTTACTGCAGCCTGTAGGTCGCTGCATTTACGTTTAACTTCCTCTACCTGTTGCAGCGCAGCCTCTCTCTCACGGACAGCACGCCGTGCCCTTTGGCAGGCTTTATCACATTGAGCCTGGAATTGGCTCATGTGTATCATGTTAATCTGGTTCCTTTCTTCTCGTGTGTTTACCTCCGCTTCCAATTGTTGTATGCGCGCGGTCTTCCACCGGGCGCACTAAAATGTGAGGATGGTTAGGTACACTATCATAAGTAGGATTCCTATTACGGCCAGTTGTGACAGAATGCGGACCCATGGGTGGATTTGGACATTTGAACCCCAATCCCAGAGGTCCTCCCATGCAGCATGACTGGCCATGATTATTTCCTTTTAGGATTCGTCACTTGAGTATAGGCAAGGTACTAAATTCCCTCCCGTAGATTTTCCCCAATTCCCTCGACTGTTCCAGTTCTGACTACACAGTTTGTCCACCTTGTGTTACAGACACCGGGTTTATGGCCCAATTTACTGGTTGAATCTGTATTAGTCCTTCACTCACTTAAGACTGGCCGTCACGTGGGGCAACTGCCCTCTTAATGCAGGCTCAGACGGAGTGTTGGAGAATACCGGGTTGAAGATTCGACTTCGGAGCAACGTATTACTTCTTATCGAAGTCCCATCTGGGGTGCCACTGTTGTACCTGTTAATTCTCAGATACTTTCAACCAGTTTACTTACTCCAAGGTTTTACCCCGGTGCCCTTATTTGCAAGGTGGACAAGGACAAACACAAGTAAAGGTTCAACAAGTTTATTAAATAACACTATTAACCCTTAAATTACCCACATAAAACAAGAGGATACCCCAGCAGATTCAAGTATACTACCCGTAAAGGTGACTTGGTTAAACTGCAGGCCCGATTCTCTGAGTCCCTCTGGTCTGTTGTCACGAAGGTGAGTCTCGATGGCCGCTTCTTCCTTCCTTCCTTGTCTGGTCAGTCTTCCGAATGGTCACGGCTGTCTCCCCTGTCGAGTCTTCGCTCCTGTGTGCCTCTGAATGTGTCCCTTTATCCCCAGCCTGCTTGCCTTTCCAGAAACTTCTCTGGCTTCTGACCAATGAAGTCCCAGGAGGGGGTTCCAATACCCAGTGGGTTTCTTGATGTCTGCCTGACAGGACACCAGGGTCCGCCCCCCAGGTGTCCATCTCCATGTTGTTGAACTTGTTATCAGGTAAGGTTTCTACAGGATTTCTTGGTGACAGAAAGTCTGGCCCGATCTGGGCTTCTAACAATAGACCGATGCATTTCAATGAGGTGCCATGATCTCCTGCTAAGTCTCAAGTAGAGTGTAACGACCTTTGATGGGTGGTTGATGGGTCAGGCCCAGACACATTTGTGTATTGTACAATTGGCCTGCCTGCGGTTTGACTGTGTTTGATTTCAATGTGCCCAATTCTTTAATTTAGGATATCCAATTTTATCAGCCTTAAAACTAGGCCCTGTTTATATCACCACACATGGGTGACCAGGCAACAGCCTGATAGAATAGGAGAACTTTCCATGTTCAAAACTGTTGGAATTCCAATGCTCACACAGTATGAAAGGGAACCTGTTGAAGGAGGGGTGCAGTCACAGTGAGACTCCTGAACAATTACAATCTCTCCATCTCCCATTCATATCCAATATCCCATTTACCATTTCTGCAGCAGATTGGGAACACCGACTCGTTCACAGACTAATGGACTCAAAAATCGTCTATCATGTAACCATGATCCTTGCAGACTCCCAGTGAGGTGTCTGTATTAAGGGCAGGTTGGAAAGCATTAACCATCAGAGAGGAAACATCACCTTCATAAAATGGAAAGTTATGGAAATATTAGAGTTAAGTTACGATCTGAAACATTTAATTAAAATTGGTGCTTGTGAAGCGAGGTTTCCAATAACTTAATTTCAATTCCTGCACAAACCTTGACTGAAACTGTAAAGTAAGTCTAACAATTCAGCAAAGATGGTATTTTAATGCAAGTAACATTTCTCTCTGTTCTCATTGAAGATTTCCAACAGAAACACAAGGAGACACTCCGGGTACAAACTGAAACACTGAGAGTGAACACTATCCTCATAAAGGAGAAGGTTAAGATTTTCCAGCTGGTTGATCGATACGCTGAGCTAACGGTTATTTTTACTGTTCGAGATCGGACACTTGTCGAACATGAACTGCTGGCTAGAGGCCGAGACCATGAAGAATGGAGAGAGAAACATCTCCGGAAAGAACTGGAAAAAATCCGAAGTGATCAATTGTTTCAGAGCAGCTTTTCCCAGACGGGCAGTTTGCTGCAAAAAATTAGGAGATTATTCCACCAATCCCATTCAAGATCCAAATCTGGGAGTTCAGCAGCAGTGAGCGGAGTGCCGGGAATTGGAAAAACAACAATGGTACAAAAGATTGTTTATGACTGGGCCACTGGGAAAATATACCCACACTTTCAATTTGTTTTCAGTTTTAAATTCCGGGATTTGAACACTATTAACTGTAGAATAAACCTGAAGAATCTGATATTGGATCAATATCCCTACTTTGGGAATATTCTGGGAGAGCTCTGGAAGAACCCAGAGGGATTGCTGTTTATATTCGATGGTTTGGATGAATTCAAGGACAGGATTGATTTTGCCGACAATCGGAGAAATACAGAACCTCAGTCCATGTGCACAGATCCCGAATGCTGGTGTGAAGTGTCTGACATTGTGTACAGTTTAATACAGCACAAGCTGCTCCCAGGATGTTCAGTGCTTGTGACCAGCCGCCCCACTGCATTACATTTATTGGAAAAGGCTGACGTCAGTGTCTGGGCTGAAATCCTGGGATTTGTTGGCGATGAACGGAAGGAATATTTCAACAAGTTTTTTGAAGATCAGACGGTGGCAGCAGCTGTTTTCAAACACGTGGAGGAGAACGAGATCCTGTACACCATGTGCTACAACCCTTCCTAGTGCTGGATCCTCGCTCTGTCACTGGGTCCCTTCTTTACACAAAGAGACAGGAAACGGCAGCAAGTTCCCAAGACCATCACCCAACTATATTCCTACTATATTTACAACATTCTGAAAAACCATGGCCGAGAGATTGAAAACTCCCGTGATGTGTTACTGAAGCTTGGTGAGATGGCCTTCACAGGAGTCTCCAAGAAGAAGATTGTGTTTAGGAATAAAGATTTGATTGAGTACAATCTACAACCTTCCCAGTTCCTGTCTAGATTCCTGATGGGACTTTTAGAGAGAGATGATTCTGCCCAGAGTGTGGTTTACACATTCCCACACCTCACCAACCAAGAGTTTGTAGCTGCACTCACACAAGTGGTGTGGGAACATCTTTTTTACTCCTGTAACCTTTCTAGAGTGAGTTAGTGAGTGAATGTGAGACTGCGAAGTAGCATTAGTTTCTTGGTTATTTAGCTTTTTGTTTTTTTAAAATTGTTTTTGATACTAAAATGGAAATAAATGAACATGATCTGAGCCATTTTATGCTGCAGGGTGACATAGATTGGGACCGGAATATTGAAGGGTACAAGATGTTTGGGAAGGACAGGGAGTGAGGAAAAGGTGGAGGAGGACTAGCTCTATTAATTAATGATGGTGTTAACACAATAGAGAGGGATGGACTAAGCTCAGGAAACCTGGATGGAGAAACGGTTCAGGAAGAAATTTATGAGAAACGATAAAGGGAAGAAGTCTCTTGTGGGATTGACAGGCACCTAAACAGTAACCACACAGTAGGAACAAGGTATAAAGGAGTTTGTCAGAAAGAGATGGTGATTATCATTCCGGATTTTATTCTAGATAAAGACAAAAATCAGAGGGACAAAGGTAGCCTAGGTGAGGAATTGATAACTATTTTCAGGATAGTCTATTAGAACAACATGTTTTGCCACCTACGAGGTCAGGCCAAACTTGACCTGGGAAAGTACACAAATAAGGATTAATTAATGACCTGATAGTGGAGGCACCCTGAGATAACAGCCATCATAATGCGATGGAATTTAGCATTCATTTTGAGGGAGGATCTGAGTCTAATATTCTAAACTGAAATAAGTTTAATATTTCACAGTCCACAGACTACATATATTTAAACAAGAATGATAAATTCCCGGGGAGGGCCAACCCTCTGTGGTTAGTTATAACAGATAAAGACAGTATCAAAGTTAAAGATAAAACATATTTGAGTGACAGATCAGAAGATTTGGCAGATTATCAAAAATAGTAAAGAATGACTGAAAGATGAACAAGGAGGGGAAGTTAAGAGTTCAGTAGAAAGCTCGCCACAAATCTGAAGACAGATGTTGAGAGTTTCCACAGATATTTTTAAACAGAAATGACTGAAAGTGAGTGTTTGTCCACAGAAAGTGAGCCTGTAGAATTAATAATGGAAAATAAGGATATGACATGCGAATTGAACAGATACTTTGAGTTGGTCTTTACAATCGAAGAAACAAGTAACACCCACCCTGCCCTATGATGTTGAGAGACCTTGTTTTAGTTATGTCAAAGTCCTCCAATGATTGGATATGATGCTTAAGGTGGAGGGTGGTTGTTTTCCATGTAATTCCATGTTTTCCATGCAGTTCTTACCATGTTTATATGTTCACTCCAATGCCTGCATAATGTTTAAAATTGTGTACATATGTTGTTACTGAGAGTTTTTGAAATTAAAGGGGAGGAATGTTATATATGTGGTTTGGAGTGTTGTGCCCCTTTAAGAGACCGGGATAGGTGACCCAGGGAACAAGCTGGGGAAGCAGTATTAGAATGACTATGCAACTATGAAGACGTTAAGTAAACTGTTCCTTGTTTTAATTATACTGACCTAAATGGTTGTCTTTTTATTGTTAATAATTAGATGTAAACATAATAGTTGGGCCTGGGACACTACCCTGAGGAACTCCTGCAGTGATGTCTTGGAGCTGAGATGACTGAGCCCCACAACCACAACCATCTTCCCATGTGTCAGGTTTGACTCCAACCCGTACAGAGTCCCTTTAAGAAGCACTGTCTGTGATCTTTCCCCATCATTCTGTAACTCTCATCAGAAATTTGTTTACAACAAGATTCTGAACTTTTACTTCAATCCTAGAACCCAAATCTATCCAATACAGCACGGCGATAGTGCCACACAGCACTCACTGTGAAGGTGGGACTTTATCTACACAAGGAGTGTGCAATGGTCACTCCGACCACTGCTGTCATGGAGAGATGTATTTGTGGCCGGCAGGTTGGTGAGGAAGAGGTCTTGTATGTTTTCCCTCTTGTTGTTCCCTTCACTTGCCACAGACACTCTGTGTCCTTTAGCGCTCGGCCAGCTCAATCTGTGTGTGTGTGTGAGAGAGAGAAAGAGGAGGCTGTGTGTGTGTGAGAGAGAGAAAGAGGAGGCTGTGTGTGCGTGAGAGAGAGAAAGAGGAGGCTGTGTGTGTGTGAGAGAGAGAAAGAGGAGGCTGTGTGTGTGTGTGTGTGAGAGAGAGAAAGAGGAGGCTGTGTGTGTGTGTGTGAGAGAGGGAAAGAGGAGGCTGTGTGTGTGAGAGAGAGAAAGAGGAGGATGTGTGTGTGTGTGAGAGAGAAAGAGGAGGCTGTGTGTGTGTGAGAGAGAGAAAGAGGAGGCTGTGTGTGTGTGTGTGAGAGAGAGCTGGTATGTTTGCGTGTGTGAGAGAGAGGTGAGGGACTGGAGTCAGTGTGTGTAAATTGTCAGAGTGTGTGTGTGTCTGTGAGATAGAGTGGAGTCAGTGTGAATGTCTGTGTGTGAGAGAGAGACAAGAGTTGCAATGTGTGTGTGAGTGAGAGTGTGAATGTGTGTGAGATAGAGGAGAGCTGCTATCTTTATGTGTGTGTGTGTGAGAGAGGAGTGAGATTGGGATCAGTTTGTGAGCATACATGTGTGAGAGAAACACTGTGTGTGTGTGTGATAGAGAGGTGAGCGCATGTATGTGTCAGAATGAGGGATGTGAGTGAGAGGGATTCAGTGTGTATGGCTGTGTGTGTGGAATAAAGAAAGAGGTGTGTCTGTGTGAGAGAGAGATGACAGAGTGAGTGTGGGGGGGCCAGTCCGTGCTGCGCGCCGGGTTGGGTAGGGACACTGGGGATCAGCTTGTTAGTGTGTGTCTGTTTGTGTGTGAGCAAGGAGGAGAGTCTTTCTTTATATCACACACACACCCCTATACACAGAATCTCTCCCCCTCTCTCACTCACACCCATCATTCTGACTCACACATGGAAGCACTCAACTCTCTATCACACACACACACACTTTGTTTCTCTCACACATGTACGCTCACACACTGATTCCAATCTCTCTCCTCTCTCACACACAAACACACAGAGATATCAGCTCTACTCTGTCTCTCACACACACACGCACTCTCCTTTCACATTCTCGCTCACACACATTGCAACTCTTGTTTCTCTCTCACACACATTCACAGTTTGTGTGTGTGTGTGAAAGAGAGAGAGAGGAGAGTGTGGTATGTGAGGGATAGTATGGAGCGCTGTGTTTGTGTGTGAGAGAGAGGAGTCTGTATGTGAGCGAAACAAGATGTGTCTGTGTGTGTGAGAGAGAGGAGTCTGTGTGTGTGAGAGAGAGAGAGGAGTCTGTGTGTGAGCCTGTATGTGTGAGCGAAACAAGGTGTGTGTGTACGTGTGTGTGTGAGAGAGAGAGAGGAATGTGCGTCTGTGAGATAACGTTTCAATGTTTGTTGTGTGTGTGTAAATGTAAGACAGAGAGACAAGTTAGTGTGTGTGTGTGTGTGTAAGAAAGATGTATATGTCTGCGTGACAGAGATAGACAGGCGTGTGTATATCTATGTGTGTGTGTGTGAGAGAGGAGTGAGCCAGTGAGAGGAGGAGTGTGTTTGTGCATGTCTATGAGATAGTGTGTCTGTGTGAGAGAGACACAGGATAGGAATGTGTGGGTGTCTGTGTTGGAGGGATTACAGAGTGTGTGTTTGTGAGATAGAGTGAGTGTGAGAAAGAGGAGTGTGTATGTGTGTGAGTGTGTGTGTGTGAGAGAGAGATAGTGTGGAGTGCATGTATGTGAGAGAGAGAGTGTGTCAATTTTTGGCATGTGTGTGTAAATGTAAGATAGGGAGGGAAGTGTGTGTGTGTCTGTGTCTGTGCATGCGTGCATATTTGTGTGAGAGAGAAAGAGGAGGGTGTGTGTGAGAGAGAGAGCTGGTTTGCGTCTGAGAGAGAGAGATTTGAGGGACTGGAGTCAGTGTGAGAGAGAGTGTGTGTCTGAGAGAGAGAGTGTGAGTTTGTCTGAGAGAGTGTGGGGGAGAGAGAGAGTGTGTGTGTGTGCCTGAGAGAGTGTGCATGTGAGAGAGAGTGTGTGAGTGAGAGCGTGTGAGGGAGAGCGTGTGTGCATGAGAGAGAGCACGTGTGTGTGAGAGACGTGTGTGCATGTCACAGAGAGTGTGTGTGTATGTCTGACAATGTGTCCGTGTTTCAGATAGATTGTGTGTGAGAGAGAGAGTGTGTGTGTGTGCGTGTGAGAGTGTGTGTGTGTGTAAGAGAGAGTGTGTGTGTGAGTGTGAGTTTGTCTGAAAAAATGTGTGGGAGAGAGTGTGTGTGCGTGTGACAGTGTGGGTGTGAGAGAGTGTGTGAGAGAGAGTGCGTGTGGGAGAGAGTGCGTGTGTGTGAGAGAGAGTGTGTGTGAGAGAGAGAGTGTGTGAGAGAGAGTGTGTGAGAGGGAGTGTGTGAGAGAGAGTGTGAGAGAGAGAGTGTGTGTGAGAGAGTGTGTGAGAGAGAGTGTGTGCGAGAGTGTGAGAGAGAAAGTGTGTGCGTGTGTAGAGTGTGTGTGAGAGAGTGTGTGTGAGAGAGTGTGTGTGAGAGAGTGTGTGTGAGAGAGTGTGTGTGAGAGAGTGTGTGTGAGAGAGTGTGTGTGAGAGAGTGTGTGCGTGTGTAGAGTGTGTGTGAGAGCGTGTGTGTGAGAGCGTGTGTAGAGAGAGTGTGTGTGTGAGAGAGTGTGAGTGTGAGTTTGTCTGAAAGAATGTGTGGGAGTGCGTGTGACAGTGTGGGCGTAAGAGACTGTGCTTGATTGTGTGTGTGAGGGCGAGCGTGTGAGAGAGGTGTGGGACTGGAGTCAGTGTGTGTGAAATAGAGAAATTGTCAGAGTGTGTGTGTCTGTGAGATAGAGTGGAGTCAGTGTGAATGTCTGTGTGTGAGAGAGAGACAAGAGTTGCAATGTGTGTGTGAGTGAGAGTGTGAATGTGTGAGAGATAGAGGAGAGCTGCAATCTTTATGTGTGTGTGTGGGAGAGAGAGGAGTGAGATTGGGATCAGTTTGTGAGCATACATGTGTGAGAGAAACACTGCGTGTGTGTGTGTGAGATAGAGAGGTAGCACATGTATGTGTCAGAATGAGGGATGTGAGTGAGAGGGATTCAGTGCGTATGGCTGTGTGTGTGTGTGTGGAATAAAGAAAGAGGTGTGTCTGTGTGAGAGAGAGATGACAGAGTTAGTGTGGGGGGGCCAGTCCGTGCTGCGCGCCGGGTTGGGTAGGGACACTGGGGATCAGCTTGTTAGTGTGTGTCTGTTTGTGTGTGAGCAAGGAGGAGAGTCTTTCTTTATATCACACACACACCCCTATACACAGAATCTCTCCCCCTCTCTCACTCACACCCATCATTCTGACTCACACATGGAAGCACTTAGCTCTCTATCACACTCACACACACACGTGCGAGAGTGTGTGTGCGTGTGAGAGAGAATGTGCATGTAAGAGAGTGTGTGAGAGTGTGAGTTTGAAAGAATGTGTGGGAGTGTGTGTGTGCGTGAGAGAGTGTGGGCGTCAGAGAGTATGTGCGTGCGAGAGAGAGAGTGTGTGCGTGCGAGAGAGAGTGCGTGTGTGAGAGAGTGTGTGTGTGTGAGAGAGAGTGTGTGTGTGGGAGAGAGTGTGTGTGGGCGTGAGAGAGTGCGTGCGAAAGAGAGTGTGTGTGTGTGAGAGAGCGTGTGCGTGTGAGAGTGTGCCTGTGAGAGAGTGAGTGTGAGTTTGTCTAAAACAGTGTGTGAGAGTGTGTGCGTGTGAGAGAGAGTGTGTGCGTGTGAGAGAGAGTGTGCGTGTAAGAGTGTGCGTGTGAGATAGTGAGTGTGAGTTTGTCTGAAAGAGTGTGTGGGAGAGAGTGTGTGTGTGCGTGTGACAGTGTGGGCGTAAGAGAGTATGTGCCTGAGAGAATGTGTGCTTGATTGTGTGTGAGGGAGAGCGTGTGTGAGGGTGAGCATGTGTGAGGGAGAGCGTGTGTGAGGGAGAGCGTGTGTGAGGGAGAGCAAGTGTGTGTGAGAGTGATGTGCGTGCATGTGACAGAGTGTGTGCATGTCTGACAGTGTGTCCATGTGCGAAAGTGTGTGTGTGTGCCAGAGAGTGTGTGTGTGCGAGAGAGAGTGTGCGCAAGAGTGTGCGAGAGAGAGTGTGTGCAAGAGAGCGTGTGTGTGTGTGAGAGAGTGTGTGCGTGTGAGAGAGAGTGTGCGTGTAAGATTGTGCGTGTGAGATAGTGAGTGTGAGTTTGTCTGATAGAGTGTGTGGGAGAGAGTGTGTGTGTGCGTGTGACAGTGTGGGCGTAAGAGAGTGTGTGCCTGAGAGAATGTGTGCTTGATTGTGTGTGATGGAAAGCGTGTGTGAGGGAGAGCATGTGTGAGGGAGAGCGTGTGTGACAGTGAGCATATGTGAGGGTGAGCATGTGTGAGGGAGAGCATGTGTGTGAGAGTGATGTGTGTGCATGTGACAGCGTGTGTGCATGTCTGACAGTGTGTCCATGTGCGAGACTGTGTGTGTGTGCCAGAGAGTGTGTGTGTGCGAGAGAGAGTGTGCGCAAGAGTGTGCGAGAGAGAGTGTGTGCAAGAGAGCGTGTGTGTGTGAGAGAGAACATGTGTGTGAGAGAGTGTGTGTGTAGGAGAGATGTGTGCGTGAGAGTGTGAGAGAGAGAATGTGTGTGTGAGGGAGAGCGCGTGTGTGCAAGAAAGAGGAGTGTGTGTGTGCGTGTGTGTGTATGTTAGAGAGAGAAGTATGTTTGTGTGTGTATCTCTTTGTATGTGGAAATGTAAGAGTGTGTTTGTGTGTGTTTACATGTGAGGAAGTTGGAGGTGTTTGTGAGTGAGTGATAATGTTTTGGATAACTCTCACTCTGAGTGTTCACATCCACCCTCATTGCCACACACCAACACACACTCACACCCGCTGATATTGGGAGTGAGACGGACAGACACACACTCTCCCCCGAATGGTCATCATTATTTATTACTCATGTTTTAACATTATCAAGTTATTGCTTCAAAATTGTTTGTTCATTGCCCAGCAAGATGTTTCTGTTTATATTTGAGCTTTATTTTGGAACTCCTGTTTAATGTTGTGCCAATCTTTTTCTTTCCAATATCTGTTCATCGGCCCGTTGAGTGAGAAAATAACTGAACCTGGCTCTACACAAGAAGGTTGGAGCAGCCGGTAACCACTGGACCAGAGGAGGAGATTGCAGGTCTCTCACCTTCCTTTCTCAGACGGGCTGGAACAGAGATAATGAAGACACAGAAACATACGCTGACCATCCACCAGAGGAGCTGCTAGATCTTGGCTGGCTCTTTGCTGACAGAGTTTATGAGAAGGAAGTTGTTGCAGAAACAAGTGATCTGCTGGAAGAGGAGCTCCTGGTTCTTTGTCTCCACTGTCAACGCAGACGCAATCTCTCTGGTCTTGAGGAGTTTGCTCCAATTGCTGAAGGAGTCATGGGAAAGATCAGCGGCCAGATGGCAGCAGTGGCCAGAAGCTGCTGTCCCACTCCACCAAGGTGTTTGTGCCCCAGGAAAAGGACAAGTGAAGGCAAATGTCCACAACTGGCGGCAAGAGAGCAAGAGCACTGTTGGAGATTGAAGACTCGGGGGACAGTGACCCCCGGGGGGTGGTGGAGGGGGTGGAGGGGAGAGGAGCTGGACACAAACTACAAAATACAGGAGGGAGGGGAGTTACATTCGTATTATCTGTGATTTTCATTTACAATTAGTTTGATTCTGTTGTCTGGTCTGCGCTAGTTTTAAGTTAAATCTGTTCCACATGTGACGTGTTTTATATGCTATTGAGTCTTGTAAATAAAAGGTTAATCCTGCTGCTCAGTAATTGGTGCGAATGTTCCTCATTTTACAACCTGGATAACTGTATTTATTCACAATTAAGTGCTATTAAAGCCAGTTAATAGTCGGATACATGTGTGTTTTCTCGTGAAGTTTTATTAAATCAGTCTATATTTCAACAATTGCCGACCTAAATTCTCAATGGAATTTCACAATTCACTCCCTTTCATTTGAGTTGTTAGATTCACTCAACCTGTGATGTGAGACATGCAACTCCGCCTGGGAGTTCACTCCCTCCCGCTGCAGCTTGACAGACATGTCCATCGTTATGGTGGGGAATGCGGAATAGTCTGTATTTTGTCGAGTGTTCGCCGAGGTTCATGACACCAGACGGCACTTTCATGGTCACCTTACACAACGTAGGTTCCGGAATAATGACCATGAAATCGCCGTCTCGTGTCAAAAGCAAACTATTTGATCCAATACAAACCTCACTCCCCAACCTCTCTATCCCCCTCCCCAGCAACTACCTGAAGCTAAATTAATGTCACAACATTACTGCCATCTTTTACCCAAAACTTAGCTTCAGACCCTGTCCCTCTATATTTAGAATACAGTAAGAAGTTTAACAACACCAGGTTAAAGTCCAACAGGTTTATTTGGTAGCAAAAGCCACACAAGCTTTCGAGGCTCTAAGCCCCTTCTTCAGGTGAGTGGGAATTCTGTTCACAAACAGAACTTATAAAGACACAGACTCAATTTACATGAATAATGGTTGGAATGCGAATACTTACAACTAATCAAGTCTTTAAGAAACAAAACAATGGGAGTGGAGAGAGCATCAAGACAGGCTAAAAAGATGTGTATTGTCTCCAGACAAGACAGCCAGTGAAACTCTGCAGGTCCAGGCAACTGTGGGAGTTACAAATAGTGTGACATGAACCCAATATCCCGGTTGAGGCCGTCCTCGTGTGTGCGGAACTTGGCTATCAGTTTCTGCTCAGCGACTCTGCGCTGTCGTGTGTCGCGAAGGCCGCCTTGGAGAACGCTTACCTGAATATCAGAGGCCGAATGCCCGTGACCGCTGAAGTGCTCCCCAACAGGAAGAGAACAGTCTTGCCTGGTGATTGTCGAGCGGTGTTCATTCATCCACCGACCTCCTCAGAAGACAAACACGGGACACAGTGGACAGAGTACCCTTCGTTGTCCAGTACTTCCCCGGAGCTATATTTAACCATATATATATTTAACCAGCCCGTCTCTGACATCTCCTCCAGTCACACAACCCTGTGAGATGTCTGCACCGCTCTAATTGTGGCATCATGAGCGTTCCACATGCAACATGACTTGCATCGATAAACTCTCATCTCCAACATTTCAATTGAAATTTCAAAGCTCAATGTCTTTGAAGCCGAATGGTCCAGATTGCCATGGCCTTCAATGTGAACAGGTTGTTAGTGATGTGACTACAGAGGTTGCCTAGGAAACAATGACTGAACACAGGGGGTGAATGTGAGAAGCTGAAGTTTCCACTTGAAGACATTCCCAGTGTCTCTGAGCAGCTGAACTGGGGAAGCCTTTGGGCAGAGACTGTGCTGCTGCTATTGCCCTTCCCGGCCACCAGGCGTCTCTGTAACGCTCCCGGGGGCTGCCTGTGCGCATGTGCGGGGCGGGAATGCTCCCAGAGGTCAGCGCGCGGGACGCCGCCGCCTTGATGCCGTCTCCCCTGGCAACCGCAAGATGGTCGCCGCCGCCGCCTCCCTTGGAAAGGGAATATGGCCGCTGACGGTCTCCCTTGGCAACGCAAAATGGCCGCCGGCGGGGGGGGTGCGTGGTTGCGGCGCGTGCGCAGTGAGGTCTGTCTGCAGCCATTGTCCAGGTTGCCCCCAGTGGATGGGGTTGGGATTGTGCAGCAGATGGAGCAACAATCCCAGTTTCAATAGGGGGACAGAAGCTGCAATGCTGCCCCCTGTTGGTCACTTCTCCCAGTCTCAGCATTGCAGAGTGTTTAAACAAGAGTGCATTGTCACAGCAGCACCTTCACCTTCAGTTTCACTTTATTTATTAGTCTCAGAAGTAGGCTTACATTAACACTGCAATGAAGTTACTGTGAGAATCCCCTTGTCGCCCACACTCCGGCGCCTGTTCGGGTTACACTGAGGGAGAATTTAGCACGGCCCAATGCACCCTAACCAGCACGTCTTTCAGACTGTGGGAGGAAACCGGAGCACCCGGAGGAAACCCACGCAGACACGGGGAGGGGACAGCCCGGGGGAAAGCTCCATTCCAACTGTCCCTGGAGTGTCAGATTAACCTGGGTCACTCACGCACCCCCGGCTAAGACTCACCTCCCTCAGACAGTGAGACCCTCCTGTATCACTCACCTTACTGTAGTCAGATACCCTCAGACTCAGCACTGGGCCCTGGGCGTGTTCTTTAAATGCTGCGATCTATCGTGGAGGAAAGAGTTGGGAGGATTTTGATTTGATTTGATTTATTACTGTCGCATGTATTGGGATACAGTGAAAAGTATTGTTTCTTGTATGCTGGACAGACAAAACATACCGTTCATAGAGTACATCGGGGAGAAGTAAAAGAGAGGGTGCAGAATGTAGTGTTGCAATCATAGGTAGGGTGTAGAGAAAGATAAATCTAATATGTAGCAGGTCGATTCAAAAGTCTGAGGGCAGCAGGGAAGTTCTTGAGTCGGTTGGTACGTGATCTCAGACTTTGTATCTTTTTCCTGACGGAAGAAGGTGGAAGAGAGAATGTGTGCATGAGGTCCTTAATTATGCTGGCTGCTTTTCTAAGGCCGCGGGAAGTGGAGACAGAGTCAATGAATGGGAGGCTCGTCTGCGTGATGGACGGGGCTACATTCACGACCTTTTGTAATTTCTTGCAGTCTTGGACAGAGCAGAAACCAGACCAAGCCGTGACACAGAAAGGATGCTTTCTATGGTGCATCTGTGGAAGTTGGTGAGAGTCGTAGCTGACATGCCAAATTTCCTCAGCCTCCTGAGAAAGTAGACGTGTTGGTGGGCTTTCTCAATTATAGTGTCGGCATGGGGGGACCAGGACAGGTTGTTGGTGATCTGGACACCTAGAAACTTGAAGTTGAGACCCAAATGACAAGTTGTCATAGTGTCATAGATGTTTACAGCATGGAAACAGGCCCTTTGGCCCAACTTGTCATGCTGCCCTTTTTCTTTTAACCCCTAAGCTAGTCCCAATTCCCCACATTTGGCCCATATCCCTCTACATCGATCTTACCCATGTAACTGTCTAAACGTTTTTTAAAAGATAAAATTGTGTCCGTCTCTACTACTACCTCTGGTAGCTTGTTCCAGACGCTCATCACTCTCTGTGTGAAAAGATTGCCCCTCTGGACACTTTTGTATCTCTCCCCTCTCACCTTAAACCCATGCCCTCTAGTTTTAGACTCCCCTTTGGGAAAAGATATTGACTATCTATTGTGTGTCAACCATAGAATAGCCACAGAATGAAGGAGGCCATTCAGCCCATTCAGCTGGTGTCGACTCTCTGCTAGAGCAATCGAGCCAGTCCCACTGCTCCACCTTGTCCCTGCAGCCCTGAAAATCTTTTCCCATCAGCTTCCCATCCCATTTCCTCCGGAAAGACAGCGAGGAGCAGAGAGGAAAGAGGGACTTGGGGATTGGAAGGTTTCATCTGACGTTCTTGTTGGCAGATGCTCTGTGGCGGATAAAGCTGGCAGCTTCCTCCAGAAAGCAGCACAGAGTGAATGGAAGGGGCAGAATGTGAGTGAGATGAGACACGAGAGAGAGAGAGAGAGAGGGGTGAAAGCTTTCTGTTTGTCAGCAAAAAGCACAATGGTGGCCCTGTGTCCTTCAGGGAGAGGCCCAGGCCTCGGTCAAAGCCTGCCCTGTCCTCACACTCACTGGGAGACGGCCATTTCTAACATGTTGTCCATGTTTCTGAGCTGACACTGAGACAAACACAACAACAGCAGCCACTGTCCGGACAAGTCCTCATGGAGAATGAAATGTCCAAAGCCACTTCAAAGGAAGATTGCGCGGCAGGATTTGTCCCCGAGCTGCGGAGGGAGAGATTTGGATGGATGACCAGAAGCTGGGTCAGTGAGGTTGTGTTTTAGCAATGGAGGTCCAGAGAACAGAAAAGGCCCTTCGGCCCATTGCATCTGTGCCGGTCAAAGACAAATCACCCAACTTGGCTCACGGCCTGGTAAGCCTTGGCATTGCAAATGCATAGCTAAGCACTTCTTAAATGTTCTGAGGGTCTCTGCCTCCACCACCCTTTCAGGCAGAGAGTTCCAGACTCACACCACCCTCTGGGTGAAAAAGGTTTTCCTCACATCCCCTGTAAACCTCCTGCCCCTTACCCTAAATCTATACCCCCTGGTCATTGATCCCACCACCAAGGGGAAAGCTTTCTTCCCGTCTACTCTATCGATGTCCCTCATGATCTTATCCACCTCCATCATGTTCCCCCTCAGCCTCCTCTGCTCCACGGAAAACAACCCCAGGGTGGATTCTTATCACCGTTCAGGCCGGCAGGATTTTCCCATCCCACTGCAGTGAAAGGAGATTTGGCTGGTCACCAGATTCTCCGACCTCGCTGAGCGGGAGTGTGGCGTCAACAGGTGGTAAGATCACACCCTCAGTCTATAAAATCTCTCTTCAGTTCGAGTGGCGGCACGGTGGCACAGTGGTTAGCACTGCCGCCTCACAGCGCCAGGGACCCGGGTTCAATTCCGGCCTCGGGTTACTGTCTGTGTGGAGTTGGCACATTCTCCCCGTGTCTGCGTGGGTTTCCTCCGAGTGCATTGTCCATGCAAAATTGCCCTGAGGGTCCCACGATGTATAAGTTAGGGGGATTAGCGGGAACATACGTGGGGTTACGGGGTAAGCCTGGGTAAGAGTCCGTGCAGATTTGATGGGTCGAATGGCCTCATTCTGGACTGTCGGGACTCTATGATTCTATGAACTAAAACTCTCCGGGCCAGGCAACATCCTGGTGAATCTCCTCTGCACCTTTTCCAGTGCTACCACATCCCTCCTATCCTGTGCATTCCACAACTGCACAATGTTTCGATGAGGGGCGGCACAGTGGTTAGCGCTGCTGCCTCACAGCGCCAGGGACCCGGGTTTGATTCCTGGCTTGGGTCACTGTCAGTGTGGAGTTTGTACATTCTCCCCGTGTCTGCGTGGGTTTCCACCGGGTGCTGCGGTTTCCTCCCACAGTTCGAAAGATGCGCTGGTTAGTTGTATCAGCCATGCTAAATTCTCCCCAAGTTGCCCAAACAGGCGCCAGAGCATGGCGACTACGGATTTTCCACAGTAACTTCATTGCAGTGTTAATGTAACCCTACTTGTAACACTAATAAACAAACTTTTAAACCTGATACTCGATTCCCCCATGTTGGCCTTGTTCTGTGATAATTAATGCGGATTTTAGATTATTCAATAGTTCTTTAAGGACAGCAGACACAGTGAAAAAAAAACATGTGGCTCTTTACACAACAGATATATTTCAAGGGGATACTGCAGCCAACTGTATCTGAGTGGCAGTAATCTTCCCTCAGAATCAGACAGATTGTGGCTTCAGCTCAGAGCCTCCAATACGAGGCCCTTAGCATCGATCAGAGACTCCGAACACAGCATGATGGGAGAGGGGACAAAGGAAAGTGGTGTTGAATTTGTGAGCCTTGTTTTGTGGAAAGCTTTAGTGTTTGGTCAGAATGTTAATTTTTGAGTGGACCTACCATACATTAAGCTGATCTTTCTCTACACCCTATCGGTAACTGCAACACTGTATTCTGCACCCTCTCCTCTCCTTCTCCCGAATGAACTCTATGAACGGTATATTTTGTCTGTGTAGCGTGCAAGAAACAATACTTTTCACCGTGTCCCAATACGTGGGATAGGGCGACATGGTGGACAGTGTTTAGCACTGCTGCCTCACAGCACCAGGATTCAATTCTCGGTTGGGAGTTGAGTTTGCACATTCTCCCTGTGTCTGCATGGGTTTCCTGCGGGTGCCCCGGTTTCCTTCCACAGTCCAAAGATGTGCAGATTAGGTGGAATCTGAGACGCTACAGAAGCAGGGTAAAGATTTGAAAATGAAGTGTTTCTCACCCACTTTTAAAAGACAATACACATTCGCACCAGTCACATTTCACACACTCTGCTCAGTCCTGTGTTGGGGGGTGTTTAGTGCGGGATCAGTGTTTGCTTTTCTCAAACCGCAGTGATATTCCCAACTTATCAAGGGCAAGAAGTTTCAGTGTTTAAACATGTAAACATTACAAAACTGAACCAGACAGAAAGTGATGAGGCCTCACACCTTCAATGGAGTCATCTTCGCTCAGAGTCAGAGAGATTGTGGGTTCAGGTCAGAGCCTGAAATACTAGGCCCTTAGCATCGAGACACACAGAGACAGAGAAACACAGAGACAGAGACAGAGAGACACACAGATACACAGAGAGATAGAGACAGAGAGACACACACATAAACACACTAACAGAGAAATACAGAAAGAGAGTTTGGCAAAGTCAGATTTAATTTTCCATTCAATATTTATTTAAAAATTCAGAGAATATTTTACAGGAAAATTGATTTTAAAGTTAACAAAAGTGAATCTGACCTTTGAGCTTCACAATGAGATCTGAACCCCTACGCTCTGAGCTGCCCAATATCTGTACAGCTGTACCAGACACCAGAAAGAGAAAACCAGAGCTCAACATCACGGGAAATGAACAATTGTGAATAAGGAACGAGAAAAGTTATTAATTTATACCTGAGATTTAAACTACAGGAAAACTATTAACTACAATTACATTACAACAAAAGTTACCTTCAACATTTCACACTGAAAACTGAACTACCGCCCACAATTGTCTCAGTGACAGATTCAGAATGATAAACTGAGAGAATTTCACTGTTGGAGTCATCGACAGCAGATATTGTATTTGTGTCAATCAGGAATCTTAATAATCAGCTGAGGGAAATCTACAACGTCCAAAATTCAACCCATCACTTGATCTGTAAAAGAAAGATACAATAATGAAGCAGATGTTTATGGTGTGGGACATTAATGTTAGAGTTTTTAATCAATGAATCATTTAGAGATTTTTCAAATCCCTTCTGTTTGACAATCCACTCTGGCAGCAGTTCCATTTCACACTCTCTGCTCAGTCCTGTGTTGGGGGGGCGGTGTTTAGTGTGGGATCAGTGTTTGCTTTTCTCAAACCGCACTGATATTCCCAACAAGGGCAAGAGGTTTCAGTGTTTTAAAATGTAAAGATTTCAGAACAAAACCAGACAGAGTGATGAGGCCTCACACCTTCAATGTAGTGATTCCCCCAATCTTTCCTTTTGTATATTGCTTCCTTCGTCTGTCTGAAGTATTGGAGACGTCGACATCACTGAAACAATACAATCTCTCGGGACAATCACTGTAAACAGCTTCTGGAAACAAAGTTACCACTTTAATCACCCAAAAAGCTGAATGTCCATTCAAACATCTCCCTCCCCATATCCTTGTAAATGCAAAGATAACTCCCATTTCCCCAAAGCAGGAAGATGTGAAATGGAAACATCTTCAGCTTTTTACACACTGCACTTTTCCACGGACCAAAATGTTTCAAAACATTTGCTGAAGTTTTGTTTTAAACTCTTTATCAATGTCCTTCCAGGTTTAGTGTGAAGGTTTGTGTTCCACACTGAGCCCCTCTCAGTCTCCACACGGAGCTTGTGTGTGTGCTGATGCTCCTGTCATTTTGGATGGATACTGTGTGAAGCTGCATTCTCTCCCAGTGAGTTTCTGATCTACTTCACTCTCTCTGCGGCTGGAGCAATGTCCAGCAGGCAGCAGAGGATGGCAGTGTATCACTGTCAGCACAATAGACAAACAGCCTTTAGCAAGAGAGGCTTTGACCCTTTTTCAAATCAAATCCCCAATTTGATGTTTCCAGCTGCGCTGTTTACAATGCTGCTGAATATTGTGTGTCTTTGGTAAACTGGGATGTGTCGCATTCAGTCACATTCAGTGGTCAATAAATACGTCAACACTGTGCGTATCTTTCTGTGTGTGTGTGTGTGTCAGCGTGCATGTGTGTCAATGTATTTAAATCTCAAAGGAAAATAGGAGCAGGTGTAGGCCATTTGGCCCATCGATCCTGCGCCAGCATTCAAACAGATCATGGGGCACGTACGCACACAAAACACGCACACACCAGCACACACAAAACACGCACACACCAACACACACAAAACACGCACACACACAAAGCACGCACACACAAACACACATAAAACATGCACAATAAACACACACACACACAAACACAATAAACACACAAACACACAGAAACACACACACACACATCAAAAACACAGCACTGCTGCCTCACAGCGCCAGGGACTCGGGTTCGGTTCCCGCTTTGGGTCACTGTCTGTGTGGAGTTTGCCCGTTCTCCCTGTGTCTGCGTGGGTTTCCTCCGGGTGCTCCGGTTTCCTCCCACAGTCTGAAAGACGTTCTGGTTAGGGTGCATTGGCCGTGCTTAATTGTCTCTCCGCGTCAGAGAGACAAGATCGGGTAAATGCATGGGGTTATGGAGATGGGGCCTGGGTGGGATTGTGGTCGGTGCAGACTCAATGGGCCAAATGGCCTCCTTCTGCACTGTAGGAGTCTAGGATTCTATGAAAACACACAGAAACAGATATTCTCACCCAGTAACACTCACACGCACACAGTAATAAACCCACACGGAAACATGTCCATGCACACACACACACACGTACACACACATGCATGCACACACACACACACACACACACACAAACAGACACACACACACACACACACAAACAAACACACACACACATATTCCTATTTTACTTCACACAATCGATTTGCGTCTTGAACATGCTGAATGATTGGGCTTCCACATCCCCCTGGAATAGAAAATTCCAAAGATTCACCACCCTCTGAGTGAAGAAATTCCTCCTCATCTCAGTCTTCAATGGTCTGCCCCTGATTCTGAGATTGTGTCCCCTGGTTCGAGTCTCACCAGCCAGGGGAAACATCCAATCTACATCCACCCTGTCACACCCTGTAAGAATTTTAAGTCTGTTTCAATGGGGTCGCCTCTCATTCTTCAAGGGTTCAAGGCCGACTTCCGGACTTGATGGCCATGGAAGGTGTGCTCATAACGGGGCCAAACAGCTGGATTATCAAACAGTAAATCCTGCCGGGATCATGTATCAGTAAACTCTGCCCGAAACCACTCTCAGTTATTACAATCTGGGCCTTGTATCAGTAATCTCTGCCCGAAACCTCTCTCAGTTATTACAATCTGGGCCTGGTATCAGTAATCTCTGCCCGAAACCTCTCTCAGTTATTACAATCTGGGACTTGTATCAGTAAACTCTGCCCGAAACCTCTCTCAGTTATTACAATCTGGGCCTGGTATCAGTAAACTCTGCCCGAAACCTCCCTCAGTTATTACAATCTGGACCTTGTATCAGTAATCTCTGCCCGAAACCTCTCTCAGTTATTACAATCTGGGCCTGGTATCAGAAATCTCTGCCCGCAACCTCTCTCAGTTATTACAATCTGGGCCTGGTATCAGTAAACTCTGCCCTAAACCTCTCTCAGTTATTACAATCTGGGCCTTGTATCAGTAATCTCTGCCCTAAACCTCTCTGTTATTACAATCTGGGCCTGGTATCATTAATCACTGCCCGAAACCTCTCTCAGTTATTACAATCTGGACCTTGTATCAGTAATCTCTGCCCTAAACCTCTCTCAGTTATTACAATCTGGGCCTGGTATCAGTAAACTCTGCCCGAAACCTCTCTCAGTTATTACAATCTGGGCCTTGTATCAGTAATCTCTGCCCGAAACCTCTCTCAGTTATTACAATCTGGGCCTGGTATCAGAAGTCTCTGCCCTAAACCTCTCTGTTATTACAATCTGGGCCTGGTATCAGTAATCACTGCCCGAAACCTCTCTCAGTTATTACAATCTGGACCTTGTATCAGTAATCTCTGCCCTAAACCTCTCTCAGTTATTACAATCTGGGCCTGGTATCAGTAATCTCTGCCCTAAACCTCTCTCAGTTATTACAATCTGGGCCTGGTATCAGTAATCTCTGCCCTAAACCTCTCTCAGTTATTACAATCTGGGCCTGCTATCAGTAATCTCTGCCCTAAACCTCTCTCAGTTATTACAATCTGGGACTTAAATCAGTAAACTCTGCCCGAAACCTCTCTCAGTTATTACAATCTGGGCCTGGTATCAGTAATCTCTGCCCTAAACCTCTCTCAGTTATTACAATCTGGGCCTGGTATCAGTAATCTCTGCCCTAAACCTCTCTCAGTTATTACAATCTGGGACTTGTATCAGTAAACGCTGTCCGAAACCTCTCTGTTATTACAATCTGGGCCTGCTATCAGTAATCTCTGCCCGAAACCTCCCTCAGTTATTACAATCTGGGCCTGGTATCAGTAATCTCTGCCTGATACCTCTCTCAGTTATTACAATCTGGGTCTTGTATCAGTAAATTCTGCCCTTCAGCTGATTGGAGAATATCATTGTGAATATTACTGAGTTTGGGATGTAATATTTTCCTGCTGTTGCCAATATGGCTATTTTTAACATAGTTTCTGGGATCCTCCAGTCTCCCCTCAGCAGCTTTCTGGGCAGTGAGAGGTGACACACCGTTCACTAGCAGAGGGAGTTTTTGGTCCTGTCGCTGTCAATGGGATTTCCCATTGAAGTCACCTCACGCTAGCAGGAAACCAGAGGCAGGGGAACGAGAGCAGAGAATTCCCCACGAGTGAACAGCCGGAGAATCCCGGACATTAGCTCCTTTCCCAGTTATCACTGCACTCAACCCAGTCGCTGTTTATACGCTCAGTTGTCTCAGTGAATACTACATTACACCATGCTGCTGTGGACACTACAATCAACCCTTTCTGAGTTCACACAGTATTAATACCATGTATGGATTGATATTTCATTGGACCATGTGCTGGGTTAGATGAATATTTATTGATTCTTGTGATGTGGGTGTCACTGGCTAGGTCAGCATTTATTGCCCATTCCTAGTTGCCCTGGAGAAGGTGGTGGTGAGCTGCCGTCTTGAACCCGCTGTTGTCTATGTGGTGTAGGTACACCCACAGTGCAGTTAGGGAGGGAACCTGCTTAAATTATCACTGCATTTAACCATGTCACTCTTTATAAAAAATAAACTAGACCATGTCTGGGTAATGAATGTGGAGCATGTCTCCATTTCTCTTTACCTCAGCACTGTATCTGTGCATATAACACTTTATACAGTTTCAATGTTATTTATTAGTGTCACAAGTAGGCTTACATTAACACTGCAATGAAGTTGCTGTGAAAATCCCCTAGTTGCCACACTCCGGTGCTGTTCGGCTTCACTGAGGGAGAATTTAGCATGGCCAGTCCACCGAACAGCATGTCTTTCAGACTGTGGGAGGAAACCGGAGCACTCGGAGGAAACCCAGACACGGGGAGAACATGCAGACTCCACACAGACAGTGACGCAAGTCGGGAATCGAACCCGGGTCCCTGGCACTGAGAGGCTGCAGTGCTAACCACTGTGCCACCCCTAGAAACTAGATACAGTTTCTCTTCTTAATGCATGGGGCCATCCCTCTGTATATACTACAATTGGTCTTTACTTAGTTATTGCTTCACTCAACTATGTCACTGTTTCCAATGCACTCAGTGAAGTCACAGTTATTAACGCACGCAGCCATGCCTCTATCGACACCACACCCGACAATTTCTAAGCTGTTGCTGCACTTCCCCAGGAATACATTTGATCTGTTTCTCTTACATTCAGCATCATCAGAGATACTGCTGTGTTCGGCCTTGTTTCATTCATTACTCAACTCACCTGTGCCTCCGTTTTATTTTACACAAGTTCCTGTCTTTCTTATTCCTACATTCTACCCTGTTTCAGTTGTTACTGCACTGAAAAATCTCCCTGTTAGGTAGACAGAGAAAGAGAGTCAGCTGGATGGATAGACGAATATTCCTTTAAAGTTATATATTTGTGTGGATCAGCTGGTGCCACCACTCTTGTTTGGAACAGTTTTTGTTTGGTCTTGTTACCAGCTATTGGGTGTTGTGTGAAATGTCCAATTGCTCCAGTATTGTGTGTGTAATATTGGTGTTGAAAGATTGGGTGAATTTCGCTCGAGTCTCTTGGAGATGAGCAGAAATTGAGGAAGGGAAATAAAGTTGAACATCGGTAAAGGGAAAGTGACCACAGTCCCAGATGACGATCTGCTGCTCTCCCCTTTGAGGGGGAGAACTCACTGGCGGTGATTTACCACACCTCAGGCCAGGGGAAAGGTTGAAAGGGTTGGGCTTTCATGACGTGTTGGAGACTTTGTGCATCTCAAACCAGCTGTCCAGCCAACTGAGTGAACCAACTTCCATATTGCCACATTTCAATGCATGTTGCACAACCTGGTCACAAACTATTGCATTGGAGATTACTCATTGATATTGGGATTGATCTGTGACAATTCTCACAGTCGCGTATGTGTGGCCGTGTGTGTGTTTGTGTGTGTGTGTGTGTTTGTGTGTGTGTATGTGTGTGTATGTATGTTTCTGTCTGTGTGCATGTTAGTGGATATGTTTTTACAGATTCCCAGAGAGAGAGAGAGAGAGCGAGAGATGCAGAGACCAACAGATGACAGGGTCAAGGAGAGTGAGAGAAAGAGAGAGCCAGATTGAGAGAGGCACTGAGCGACAATGTCTGTCCAAATCCTCTTGAAGCCACTTTGCATTTTCCTCACAACTCACATTCCCACCGAGCTTTGTGTCATCCGCAAACTTGGAAATATTACATTAGGTCCCCACATCCAAATCATTGATAAACATTGTGAACATCTGGGAACAAAGTCCAGATCCTTGTGGCACAGCCGGCCGACACAAGACGGAGAAATCATCTGGCCGGGAACACAACAGCGACATTTTTCAGGAAGCTCGGAGCCAGCTGTGTCTCAGTGGATCATAATCTGACCTCAGGATCATTCCATTGTGGCTTCAGTTACAGCATCAAATTCTCGGCCAGGCTGGAAAACAAATCACTCCTCAAATCCCCAAATAAAACGTTCTGGGATCTGAACTTAAAATGCTGTAACTGATCATGGAGGAAAGAGTGGGGTCTAATAGACACTGAGAAGATAACTTGCATCTGAATCATAGAACGGTGACAGCACAGGAGGCCATTCAGCCCCATCAAGCCAGTGCGACACTCTGCAAGAGCAATGTCACTATTTCCACTCCTCCACCCTTTCCCCTGACCCTGTAAATATTTCCCCTTCAGCTTCCCATTCAACTTCCCCCGGAAGTCCATGATGGAATCCGCTTCCACCTCACCCTCAGACAGTACATTCCAGATACTGGACACTCACGACGTTAGAAACATTTCCTCATGTTGCCGCTGTCGCCATTTACCTGAATTCAGCATCCTCTGGTTTTCAACCTTTCCACCAATGTGCCGATTATCTCAAAGCCGATCCTCTCAGTCCCGGGACGTCCCTGCAGGAGTTCCTCAGGGTGAGTGTCCGAGGCCCCAACCATCTTCAGCTGCTCCAACACTGACCTTCCCTCCATCACAAGGTCTGAAGTGGGGATGTTCGCTGATGATTGCACAATGTTCAGCACCATACGCAACTCCTCAGATACTGAAACAGAAAATAAGGACATACCAAACAGGTCAGGCAGCATCTGTGGAGAGAGAAACAGATTCTGGGAGCAGGGGGACTGAGAGACAGGCAGATTGAGAAAAATATGCACACACACTAACACTCACACTCAGACAGCCTAAAACTAAACAGATATGACTCGACCCTGCCATTAAGGGAGAGACCTCGCTGGTCTATCTTTGACCCAAGTCACACACTGACTCTGAATGTCCTCACAGCAACTTGGGGATGGACATTTCTAAAGGACTATTCATGGCTTTAGGGTTTCCAAAAGTGTTTCACCGACAATGGAGCGGTTTTGAAATGTTGTCAGTGTTATTTAGGAAATAAGCAAACTTTTGATGCCACACGCATTGAGTTTAAAAATTGGCAAGCCATGTTGCAGCTTTATAGAACCATTGTTAGGCCGCACTTGGAATATAGTGTTCAATTCTGGTCGCCACACTACTAGAAGGATGTGGAAGCTTTGGAGAGGGTACAGAAAAGATTTACCAGGATGTTGCCGGGTATGGAGGGCATTAGCTCTGAGGAGAGTTTGGAGAAACTTGGTTTGTTCTCACTGGAATGACGGAGGCAAGGGGGGTGACCTGATAGAAGTCGACAAGATTATGAGAGGCATGGACAGAGTGGATAGTCAGGAGCTTTTTCCCAGGGTTGAAGAGTCCATTACTAGAGGCACAGGTTTAAGGTGCGAGGGACAAGGTTTAAAGGAGATGTACGAGGCAAGTTTTTTACACAGAAGGTGGTGGGTGCCTGGAACTCGCTGCTGGGAGAGGTAGTGGAAGCAGATACAATAATGCGTTTTAAGGGGCGTCTGGAAAAATACAAGAATAGGATGGGAATAGAGGGATATGGTCCCTGGAAGGGGAGGGGGTTTTAGTTCACACATGGTTGGTGCAGGCTTGGAGGGCCGAAGGGCCTGTTCTTGTGCTGTAATTTTCTTGATTCTAATTTCAGAGAGAGATATATACAGATACAGAGCCATAGAAAGACAGAGACAGGATGGGATTGTGCTGTACATGTTTCCGAGCTGACATTGAGACACACACGAGATGTACACCAATGATTTGGATGAGGGAACCAAAAATAACATTTCCAAGTTTGCTGATGCCATGAAACTTGTTGGGAATGTGAGGAGTGAGAAGGATGTTAAAATGTTTCACAGTGACTTCAGTAAATTGAGTGAATGGGTAAATGCGTGGCAGATGCTGTATAACGTGGACAAACGTGAATTTAACTACTTCGGACAGAGAAGCAGAATGGCAGAGGGTTATTTAAATGGTGATAGATTGGGAAATGTTGATATACAAAGGGACCTGGGTGTCCTAGTACACAAGAGACTGAAAGCAAGCATGCAGCTACAGCAAACAGTTAGGAAGGCAAATGATATGTTGGCCTTCATTGCAAGAGAACTTGAGGAAAGGAGCAAGGATGTCTTACTGCAGCTGTACAGGCCCTCGGTGAGACCACACCTGGAATATTGTGTACAGTTTTTGTCTCTGTAACTATGAAATGCTGCACTTACCATAGAGGGAGAGCAGCGGAGGCACACCAGACTGATTCCTGGGATGGCAGGATTGTCGTATGAGGAGAGATTGAGTCGACTGGGCCTGTATTCACTGGAGTTCCGAAGAATGAGAGGGGATCGAATTGAAATGTATAAATTCTGACTGGGCTGGACTGACTGAATACAGGGATGTTGTTCCCTCCAGCTGAGGGGCTGAGGGGGTGGGGAGAGGGGGCGGGGGGGGGGGGAGAGGCTGGAACAAGGGGTCACAGATGGTGAAACTTTGCAATATGTTTAATCTGTAGAAACCTATCCATCTCAGTCTGTGAACGATGACTGAGCCTCCACAGCCCTCTGGGATAGGGAATTCCAAAGATTTACCATCCTGGAAGCACACGGAATTCAGGAAAACTTGGCGAGATGGATCGGAAACTGGTTTAGTAATTGGACACAAAGGGTGGTGTTGGAAGGCTGTTTGAGTGGCTGGAGGCCGGTGTCCAGTGGTGCACCACAAGGCTCCGTGCTGGGGGGCTTATTGTTGTTATACATAAATGAGACAGATGATAATGTGGGGGCAATGATAAGCAAGGTTCCAGATGACAACAAGATTGGTAGGATGGTTAATAGTGAAGAAGGTTGTAGGTTACAGGAAGATATCGCTGGGTTGGTCAGATAGGCAGAGCAGTGGCAGATGGTATTTGACCCTGATAGGTGCGAGGTGATGCACTTTGGAAGCAGTAACAAGGCAAGGGAGTATTTAATGAGTTGCAGGACACTGGGAAGCTCAGAGGAACATATGGATCTTGGGCAATTATTCACAGATCCCAGAAGGCAGCAGAGCAGGTGAATCAAGTGGTAAAGAAGGCAGATGAGACAATTGCTTTTATCAGTCATGGCGCAGAGTAGAAGAGCAAAGAGTTAATGTTGGAGTTGTACAGAGTGTTGGTTAGGCCACAGCTGGAGTACCGTGTGCAGATCTGGTCACCACACCAGAGGAAGGATATGATAGCACTCGAGGGGGTACAGAGGAGGCTCAGCAGCAAGTTGCCTGGGATGGAGTATTTGAGCTATAAGGAGAGACTGGATAGGTTAGGATTGTTTTCTTTAGAGCAGAGAAGGCTGATTGAGGTGTGTAAGATTATGAGGGGTATGGACAGGGTGAATAGGAAACAGCTGTTCCCCTTGGTTGAGGGGTCAATCATGAGGGGACATAGTTTTAGGGCAAAGGGCAGGAGATTCAGAGGAGAGTTGAGAAAAACATTCACTCAGAGGGTGATGGGAATCAGGAAAGTACTGCCTGGGAAGGCAGTGGAGGTCGGAAACCTTACAACCTTTCAAAAGCATTTGGATGAGCACTTGAACATCACAACATTCAAAGATATGGTACAAGAGATGGAAAATTGGATTAGCACAACTTTAGTGGGAGTTACTGTTGGTGCAGACTCAATGGGTCGAAGGGCCTTTTCTTCACTGTACCACTCTATGACTCTGAGGGAAGAAATTCCTCCTCACAGGAAGCAGAGAGTCGGAATAAATGGGTGCCTGTCTGGTTGGCGGATGGTAACTAGTGGCGTGCCGCAGGGATCAGTACTGGGGCCTCAACTATTTACCATTTATATAGATGATCTGGAGGAGGCGACTGAGTGTAAGGTAACAAAGTTTGCAGACGACACAAAGATAAGTGGAAAAATGTATCGTGTGGAGGGCGTAGAAGGCCTGCAGAGAGATTTGGACAGGCTGAGTGAGTGGGTGAGGACCTGGCAGATGGAGTATAATGTTGACAAATGCGAGGTTATTAACTTTGGAGGAAATAATCACAAATTGGATTATTATCTAAATGGAAAAAAATTACAACATGCTGCTGTGCAAAGGGACCTGGGGGTCCTTGTGCATGAGACGCAAAAACCCAGTCTGCAGGTGCAACAGGTGATCAAGAAGGCAAACGGGATGTTGGCCGATATCGCAAGGGGGATAGAATATAAAAGCAGAGATGTCTTGCTGCATCTGTACAGGGCATTGGTGAGGCCGCAGCTGGAATACTGTGTGCAGTTTTGGTCCCCTTATTTGCGGAAGGATATATTGGCCTTGGAGGGAGTGCAGAGAAGGTTCACCAGGTTGATACCAGAGATGAGGGGTGTTGATTATCAGGAGAGACTGAGCAGATTGGGTTTGTATTCGTTGGAATTTAGAAGGCTGAGGGGGGATCTAATAGAGACCTATAAGATAATGAAGGGGCTGGATAGGGTCGAGGTGGAGAGATTCTTTCCACTTAGAAAGGAAGCTAGAACTAGAGGGCACAGCCTCAAAATAAAGGGGGGTCAGTTTCGGACAGAGTTGAGGAGGAACTTCTTCTCTCAGAGGGTGGTGAATCTCTGGAATTCTCTGCCCACTGAAGTGGTGGAGGCTACCTCGTTGAATATGTTTAAATCACGGAGAGATGGATTCCTGATCGGTAAGGGAATTAGGGGTTATGGGGATCAGGAGGGTAAGTGGAACTGATCCACATCAGATCAGCCATGATCTTATTGAATGGCGGGGCAGGCTCGAGGGGCTAGATGTACTACTCCTGCTCCTATTTCTTATGTTCTTATCTCAGTCCTAAATGTCCTGCCCCCTTACTCTGCGACTATGCCATGGTTCTAGACACCACCCCCCCCCCCACCCCCCACCGCCCCCAGCCGGGGGAAACATCCTTCCTGTATCTACTCAGCTCATGTTTGGGGGTTGGGGAGAGTTATAGAACAAAGAGATCTCGGGGTACATGTTCATAGCTTCTTGACAGTGGAGTCACAGGTGGACAGAGTGGTGAAGAAGGCATTCGGCACGCTTGGTTTCATTGGTCAGAACATTGAATACAGGAGTTGGGACGTCTTGTTGAAGTTGTACAAGACATTGTTAAGGCCACGCTTGGAATACTGTGTACAGTTCTGGTCACCCTATTTTAGAATGGATATTATTAAACTAGAAAGAGTGCAAAAAAGATTTACTAGGATGCTACCGGGACATGATGGTTTGGGTTTTAAGGAGAGGTTGCACAGACTGGGACTTTTTTCCCTGTAGCGTAGAAGACTGAGGGGAGATTTTATAGAGGTCTGTAAAATAATGAGGGGCATAGATCAGCGAGATAGTCAATATCTTCTCCCAAAGGTAGGGGAGTCTAAAACTAGAGGGCATAGGTTTAAGGTGAGAGGGGAGAGATACAAAAGGATCCAGAGGGCAATTCTTTTCACACAGAGGGTGGTGAGTGTCTGGAATGAGCTGCCAGGGGCAGTAGCAGGGGCGGGTACAATTTTATGTTTTAAAAAGCATTTAGACAGTTACATGGGTAAGATTGGTATAGAGGGATATGGGCGAAACACAGGCAATTGTGATTAGCTTAATGGTAAAAACTGGGCGGCATGGACAAGTTGGGCCAAAGCGCGTTTCCATGCTGTAAACCTCTATGACTCGACCCTGCTGAGCCCTGTAAGAATTGTCCAAGTTTGAATGAGGTCACCTCTCATGCTTCTCAAGTGCATAAAGTAAAAGTCCATTTTCTTTCCTCAGAGGACAATCCCTCCATCCCAGGAATTAATGCAGTGACATGTCATTGAAGTCCCTCTCGGACAAGAATATCTTTCCTTAGGTAAGAGGATAAAACTGTACACAACACTCCGTGTGTGGTTTCACCACTAATTCAGCCTCTCCACATCCCCTTGAAGAGTCTACATCCTCCTCACAACTCACACTTCCACCTGCTTTCATGTCATCTGCAAACTCGGAAATATTACATTTGATCCCAAACGTCCAAATCAATGATATGGATTGTGAATAGCTGGGCTCCCGAGTACTGATCCTTGTGATAAGCCGCTGGTCACAGCCTGGCACCCTGAAAATGACCCATTTGTACCTAAGCTCTCTTTTCTGTCCGTTAACCATTTCTCAATTCATGCCAGTATTATCAGGATAAATACGTTGCATCACGGGGATAGGGCCTGGGTGGGAATGTTGTCAGCGCAGGCTCGATGGGCTGTATGGCCTCCTTCTGCACTGGAGGGATTCCATGATTCTAATATGTACATACGTCAGTGAAGGTGGCAGGGCACTTTGAGAGAGCAGTAAATGAAGTATATGGTATCCCAGCTTTTATTAATGGAGGAATTGAGGACAAGAGTAAGGAGTTCATATTGAACTTGTATAAGACACTCGTTAAGCCTCATCTGGAGACTGTGCCCAGTTCTGGGCACCGTACTTGAGGAGGGATGTGAAGACATTGGAGAGAGTGCAGAGGAGATTCACAAGAATGATTCCAGGGAATAAGATCCGTAGCTACGAGGGTAGATTGGAGAGGTTGGGACTGTTTTCCTTGGAGAAAAGAAGGCTGAGGTGAGACTTGAGAGAGAGATTCAAGATCCTAAGGGGTATCCACAGGTTAAAGAGTGAGAAACTCTTCCCTCTCAAGAGATGGTCATGAACTAGAGGGCACAGATTCTAAATGATGGGGAAATGGATCAGAAGTGAAGTGAGAAAAAGCACTTCATCAAGAGGGTGTTTGGAATCTGGAACAATCTTCCTGAAAGCCTGTTCCAATATTCAATAAGATCCTGGCTGATCTGTGATCTAACTCTCTGTCTCTTAACCCCTTGGACGAAGGAAAATCTATCAACCCCAGGTTTAAAATAATAACAAGTGACTGAGCATCAATAGCCATTTGCAGAAGATTGTTTCAAACTAACTCCACACCACATCTGGCAATGTTTCCATTTCTACAATTCTAAAATTCTAAACTGAGGCTAACATTCAAATATTCTCAAATCCTGGAGATCCCAGCCAGCAGAAAATCTTGTTCTTTATCAGCCTCTCCCTTTCCCTCATTATTTTCAATGTTTGATTAAATCAGCCCCCAACTTAAATTCCAGCGGTTCAGAATAATGTTTAATCTGCACTGTTCATCAAATGTTCCCAACACAAATACTGGAATGGGCTAAATACAGAATAAAATTCCCTCTGCTCTGTCCAAGGAATGTTTCATCACAGATTTTTATTTTGAACTTTAGGAAAAACAGGAATCAAATTGCTCAGCATCCCAGTGTGGCCTCCTGTTTATTTCAATCAGCCCTTCACATTCAAACATGAAGTTGAAGCTTCGAATACTGTCTGTGGCAGCGTTTGTGGATTCAGTTGTTCTCCTGCTTTTTCACTTGTCTGAAGGATTTGAATTATAGACATTGTTTAATCATTCCTTTCTCTCAGCACATGGAACTTGTGAATCTTCAAGGCAGACAATCTCATGTAATTAACAACAAACTGCATCTTTATTCATCCGTCCATTTCCTATCTCTGAATGGATCACACACATTTCCAGAATGCAGGAAGCTCTCAATGGAAACTGCTTCCAATTATTCCCCAATACAATTGTTCACACTTTACTGTGAACTACATTCCACTGACATTCCCAAAGCAGCCACAGAAAAGTGACTGGTTATTTTAAACACTGAACCTGAACTATTTGAGCTGATGATTCACTCACATTGTACAGAAATGTTGAGTCTGTTTTGATGAGAGTGATCAGATTAACATTGTAACATGAAGACAGCCTCCGTACTGAGATTAACCACATTTACAACAATTCTGCAATATCAGATCCATTGCTGTGTGTATTGTGCGAATTCAGCTGTGAAATATCTGGACATTTGGAGCTTCCACTGTTTCTGTCATTTCATCATTTATTAAAGTACGTTGTTCTATCCCTTTTGAATCTAAGTTGTGTCAAATTACATTTCCCTGCACTGAAACCTCTCCACCAGTTTTGTCCATGTACAACATATGAATAACTCTTTGCAATGTGATGTTTCCAGCTACGCTGCTTACAATGCTGTCTAATGTTTTGTGTCATCAGCAAACCAGGATGTGTAGCATTCAGTCACATTAAATGGTCAATAAATATGTCAATACTGTGTATATATTTCACTGTGTGTGTGTGTGTCTCTGTGTGTGTCTGTGTGTGTGTGTGTCTGTGTGTGTGTCTGTGTGCGTGTGTGTGTGCGTGTCTGTGTGTGTGTCTGTGTGTGTGTGTGTGTGTCTGTGTGTGTGTGTGTGTGTGTCTGTGTGTGTGTCTGTGTGCGTGTGTGTGTGTGTCTGTGTCTGTGTGTGTGTGTCTCTGTGTGTGTGTGTGTCTGTGTGTGTGTGTGTCTCTGTGTGTCTCTGTGTGTGTGTGTCTGTGTGTGTGTGTCTGTGTGTGTGTCTGTGTCTGTGTGTGTGTCTGTGTGTGTGTCTGTGTGTGTGTCTGTGTGTGTGTGTCTCTGTGTGTCTGTGTGTGTGTGTCTGTGTGTGTGTCTGTGTGTGTGTGTGTCTGTGTGTGTGTGTGTGTGTCTGTCTGTGTGTGTGTGTGTCTGTCTGTGTGTGTGTGTTTGTCTGTGTGTGTGTGTGTGTTTGTCTGTGTGTGTGTGTGTGTGTGTGTCTGTGTGTCAGCATGCATGTGTGTCAATGTATTTGAATCTCAAATATGTGCAGTTAGAGGCCATTTGATCCATCGAGCCGGCTCCACCACTCAAACAGATCATGACAAACACACACACACAGACACACACACACACAGATGCACACGCACTCACAGAGATACAGACACACACACACACACACACTCATAGACACACACGCACTGACAAAGAGAGAGACACACAGACACTCACGGACACACACACACAGAGACACAAACACACACTCACGGACACACATGCACAAAGACACAGAGAGAGACACACACACAGACACACACTCACAGACACACGCAGAGAAACACAATCACACACACAGAAACACACATTGAAATAGAAACTGGCACACACTTAGAAACTGTCCCTCTCTCTCTCTCTCTCTCTCTCTCACACACACACACACACACACACACAGAGACACACACACACACACACACACACACACACAGAAATACAAAAACATAAGCGCACCGACACCCTCATTCCTATTTCTGTTTTACTCCTCAATGCCCCAACTAAAAAGTACTGGGATCTGAGCTTGAAATGCTGGAACTGATCATGGAGGAACGAGTGGGGCCTAATAGACACTGAGAAGTTAACTTGTGTGTGAATCATAGAATGGGGACAGCACAGGAGGCCATTCAGCCCGTCAAGCCTGGATCGACACACTGCAAGAGCAGTTTCACTATTCCCAATCCTCCACCCTCTCCCCGTAACCCTGTCAATATTTTCCCTTCAGCTTCCCATTCAATTTCATCTTGATGGAATCTTCTCCCACCTCTGACTCAGGCAGAACATGATGTGGAGATGCTGGCGTTGGACTGGGGTAAACACAGTAAGAAGTTTAACAACACCAGCTTAAAGTCCAACAGCTTTATTTGGGAGCAAAAGCCACACAAGCTTTCGGAGCTCCAAGCCCCTTCTTCAGGTGAGTGGGAATTCTGTTCACAAACAGAGCTTATAAAGACACAGACTCAATTTACATGAATAATGGTTGGAATGCGAATCCTTACAGCGAATCAAGGCAGAACATTCCAGATACCAGCAGTCACTACGTTAAAAACATTTCCTCATCACAGATTCATACAGTGCAGAAGAGACCCTTCGGCCCATCGAGTCTGCACCGACACGTGAGGACCACCTAACATACCGACCTCACCCCATTTACCAGCACTTGGCCCATCGCCCTGAATGTGATGATGTGCCAAGTGCTTATCCAGCTACCTTTTAAAGGATGTGAGGCAACTTGCCTCTGCCAACCTCCCAGGCAGCGCATTCCAGACTGGCACCACCCTGTGGGTAAAACAGATTTTCCTCACATCCCCCCCAAACCTCCTGCCCCTCACCTTGAACCTATGTCCCCTCGTGACTGACCCTTCAACTAAGGGGAACAGCTGCTCCCGATCCACACTCTTCATGTCTCTCATAATCTTGTCCACCTCAATCAGGTCGCCCCCCCAGTCTTCTCTGCTCCAATGAATACAACACAAGCCTACTCAACATCTCATTTTTAATTTTGTTTATTAGTGTCACAAGGAGGCTTGCATTAACACTGTGAAGTTACGGTGATAATTCCCCAGATGCCACACTCTGGTGTTCGGTTACACTGAGAGAAAATTTACCACGGCCAATGCACCCTAACCAGCACATCATTCGCACTGTGGGAGGAAACCGCAGCGCCCAGAGGAAAGGCACGCAGACACGGAGAGAACGTGCAGACTTCACACAGACAGTGACCTAAGCCGGGAATCGAACCTGGGTCCCTGGCGCTGTGATGCAGCAGTGATAACAACTGTGCCACCGTGTGGCCCACAGCTCTCTTCATAGCTGAAACACTCCAGCTCAGATGCATCCTGGTGAATCTCCTCTGCATCCTGTCCAGTGCATTCACACCCTTCCTATAATGTGGCGACCAGAACTGCACACAGTACTCCAGCTGTGGCCTCACCAAAGTTTTATACAGCTCCAACATGTCTACCCTGCTTTTGTAATCTCTGCCTCGACTGAAAAAGGCAAGCGTTCCACATGCCTCTTACACCGCTCCACTAACATGCAAATCAGCAAATGAGAAATATTTGGGATGGATGAGTCCTTGGCAGCATGGATTAGAAGTTTGGTAAGAGATAGGAAACAGAGGGGAGGTAGAGATGGGCATTTCTCAGACTGGAGACGAGTTGAAAGTGGTATTCCCCAGGGATCAGTGTTGGGATCCTTGCTTTTTCTGATTTATATTAACAGCTTAGCGACGGGGGTTGAACGCACAATCTCCAAATTTGCAGATGACGCTGAGCTCGGGAGAAGAGAGAAGAGTGACACTGAGCGACTTCAGAGGGACATGGACAAGTTGGCCAAATGGGCAGACACCTGGGAGATGAATTTCAATGCAGCGAAATGGGAGGGAATGCATTTTGGTGCAAGAAACATGGGGAGACGATACAGACTCAATGGTACAACGTTGAGGGGACTACAGGAGCAGATGGGCCTTGGGTTTCAAGTGATTCATTCTCTGAAGGTGGCCAGGCAAGATGAAACAGTTGTTAAGAAGCCTGATAGGATCCTTGGGTTTATAAAGAGAGGCATAGAGTATAAAAGCAAGGAAGTGATGCTACACCTCTACAAATCATTGGACAGATCACATTCGGAGCACTGTGATCAGTTCTGGGCACCGTATTTAAGGAAGGACGTTAAAGTCCTCGAGAGAGGCAGAGAGAGAGAGAGAGTGCAAAGGAGATTCACTCGAATGATTCCAGGAATGAGAAATTTTAGATCCAAGGAAAGATGAGAGAAATTGGCCTTATTCTCCTTGGAGCAGAGAAGATTAAGAGGTGACCTTATCGAGGTGTTCAGAATGATGAACAATGTTGACAGGGTGAAGAAGGATATTCTGTTTCCACTCGTTGGTGTGTCAGTGACGAAGGGGTCACAATTTCAAGATGGTCAGCAAGGGAGCTGGGAGTGTGATGAGGAGAAACTGCTTTACTCGGAGAGTTGTTGGGATTTGGAATGCGCTGCCTGGGAGAGAGGTGGAGGCAGATTCCATAGGAGGATTCAAAAGAGAGGCGGATACATATTTGAAAGTGATTGCTTTAGGGGGCTAAGGAGACAGGGCTGGAGAATGGGACTCGCTGGGTGGCTCTTCCGGGATCGGGGCAGACATGATGGGCCGAATGGCCTCCTGCTGTTCTGTGATTCGAGAACACCCTTTGTGTGAAGAAGTGTTCCTTAATTTCACTTTGAAAGGGTTTCAGAATATTTTTAATATTTCAGACAATGATCCCAGTCCCAGACTCCACAACCAGCAAGAAACATTTCTCTTTCTCTATCCTATCAGTTTCCATTATTCTCCTGACAACTTGGATCAAATTATCCCTGACACTCCAAAATTCCCGGGAATACAACCCTCGTTTGTGTCTCCATGGCTGCGTCTATGTCACATTTAAAATACGAATGTTACCTTAGCGAGGAGACAACTCTGTCAGAAATATCTCAGTGCTGCGCTCACATCAAATGGCCGCTGGGAAGAAAGGCCAAATGGCTGACTGATATTTGTGGATATTTTTCAGATTCCCAGAGAGGGAGAGGGAGAGATGGAGAGAGGGACAGAAGACACAGAGAGTGAGAAAAAGAAATAAACACAGAATTACCTTGGGCCCATTTAGTTTATATTTTCTCTGCTCTCCTCAACTTCCTGTCCGAACTCCACTTGCCTCCTTCTGCCCTGCAACAATTCTGTGATCCTGTGATGGGATAAACAGACCGAGGGAGGAAATATGAAGGTCCACAGCATCTTTGAGAGTGGATTAATTGCGGGAATGAGGGATGTGAGCTCCAGGGGGAGGTTGGAGAAACGGGGCTTGTTCCCCTTGAGGGGAGATTTGCTCGAGATGTACAAGATTAGGACAGGTTTAGATGAAGTCGATAAAGGAAAGCTGTTGCCGTGAGCTGATTGGGTTCAGGGATGACGGGGAGACACAATTTAAAGTTTCAGGAGAGACGCAGTGAGGGAATGTGAGGAAAAACATCTTTCACACACACACACAGAGCCTGGGAATGTGTTTGGACACACGGCCTATGAGGATGGTGGAAGCGGAGATGATGAGTGAATGACAGGGATGGAGAGGTGACACTAGGAGAGGCAATGGTCTAGTGCTATTATCTCCAGACTATTAATCCAGAAACTCAGCCAATGTTCTGGGGACCTGGGTTTGAATCCCACCAATTGGAATTCAATAAAAATATCTGGAATTAAGAATCTACTGGTGACCATGAAACCATTGTCGATTGTCGGAAAAACCCGTCTGGTTCACTAATGTCTTTTAGGGAAGGAAATCTGCCATCCTCACGTGGTCTGGGCTACGTGTGACTCCAGAGCCACAGCAATGCGGTTAACTCTCAACTGCCCGCGAAGAGCAACTCGATGCAATAAATTCTGTTCAGCCAGCGATGCCCGTGTCCCACGAAAGAATTAAAGAAAACTTCAATCAACTCACTCCTGAACCTTCTAAATCCCAGGGATGCAGAATAAATCTCCATCGAAACTGTCCTGTGACACAATACACCACAGAGTTAGAAACACAGTCAATGCCTCTACTTTCTCAGAAGATGAAGGAAATTGGGCATGTCAGCTACAACTCTCACTAACTCATTCTTTCTGGTTACATCACAGCTTGGTCTGGCTCCTGTTCTGCCCAAGACCGCAAGGATCTACAAAAGGTCATGAATGTAGCCCAATCCATCACGCAAACCGGCCTCCCATCCACTGACTCTGTCTACACTTCCCGCTGCCTCGGAAAAGCAGCCGGCATAATGAAGCGCCTCACCCACCCCGGACATTCTCTCTTCCACCTTCTGCCGTCGGGAAAAAGATACAAAAGTCTGAGGTCACGTACCAACCCACTCAAGAACAGCTTCTTCCCTGCTGCTGTCAGACTTTTGAATGGACCTACCCTGCATTAAATTGATCTTTCTCTCCACCCTAGCTATGACTGTAACACTACATTCTGCACTCTCTCGCTTCCTTCTCTATGAACAGTATGCTTTGTCTGTATAGCGCACAAGAAACAAGACTTTTCACTGTATACTAATATGATAATAATAAATCAAATCAAAATAATTAATCAAGTCAAAGTATTTACCCTGCTAATCCCCCTAAGACTATGGGGAAAGTTAGCATGGCCAATCCACCGAACCCGCACATCTTTGGGCTGAGAGAAGGAAGAGCGGCACTCGGAGGAAACCCATGCAGATAGTGACCCGAGGCTGGATATGAACTTGTGTCCCTGGTGCTGTGATACAGCAGTGCTAACCACTGGTGCCACCGTGCTGCCCGCTCCTGTTTGGGAGCTTCACCAGGTTGACACCTCATTTTTAAGGGATGCCAGGTTGGCCCCGTGGCTTGATGGAAATGGTTGAGTGGGGAATGAATCATTCTCTGTTATCTGCAGTGTCCTGGACATTGAGAGAAATTGACACTCAGACACATAAAACAACAACCTGCATTGATATAGCACCTTGAACAGAAACGTCCTCAGATGCTTCACAGGAGCCTGGAGTGAAAAATTAGAAGCCGAGTCACAGGCGAGTTTAGGGACAAAAGAATTGCCCCAAAGATCTGGTCAAAAAGGGGTTGTTATTAGGAAGTGTCTGAATGGTGGAAAGGGAGGTATGAAGACAGAGAGTTTTGGGAAGGAATTCCAGAGTTGGAGCCACACAGTGAACTGCAGACCCCAATGGTGAAAGGATTAAAATGGGGAATGGTCAGGGAGCCAGGATTAAAGGAAAACAGATATCAGAGGATGGTGGGACTGGGGGATATAGGGAGGGCTCATTTACAGAAGACAGGACCAAACTTTAACCACACCTCGTGTGAAGAAGTGCTTCCTAATTTAGAATTGAAAGAAGTTTAGAAGTTTATGTATTAGTGTCACAAGTCGGCTTACATTAACACGGTAATGAAGTTACTGTGAAAATCCCTTAGTCACCAACCTCCGGCGCCTGTTCGGGTAACACTGAGGGAGAATTTAGCACAGCCAATGCACCCTAAACAGCACGTCTTTCAGACTGAGGGAGGAAACCGGAGCATCCGGAGGAAACCCACGCAGACACAGGGAGAACATGCGGACTCCGTACAGACAGGAATAAATGAATCTTTTTCTAAGTAACAGGCAGTGACGAGTGGGGTCCCGCAGGGGTCAGTTCTTGGGTCCCAGCTATTCACAAAACACATCAGTGATTTGGATGAGGGAACCAAACGTAATATTCTCAAGTTTGCTGATGAGGCAAAACTTAGTGGGAATGTGAGTGATGGGGAGGATGTTAAGAGGCTTCGGGGTGATTTAGACAAGTTGAGTGAGTGGGGAAATACATGGCAGATGCAGAATAATGTGGATAAATGTGACGTTATCCACTTTGGACGGAGGAAGAGAATGGCAGAGTATTAGTTGAATGGTGATAGATTGGGAAATGTTGTACAAAGGGACCTGGGTATCTGAGAACACCAGTCACTGAAAGCAAGCATGCAGCTACAGCAAGCAGTTAGGACGACCAATGGGATGTTGTCCTTCATTGCAAGAGGATTGGAGTAGAAGAGCAAGGATGTCTTACTGCAGCTGGACAGAGCCTCGGTGAGACCACACCTGGAGTCTTGTGTACAGTGTTCCTCTCCTTATCTGAGGAAGGATGTACTTGCCACAGAGGGAGAGCAGTGAATGTTCACCAGACTGATTCCTGGGATGGCAGCATTGATGTCTGAGGGGAGATTGGGTCGGCTGGTCCTGTATTCACTGGAATGGAGAAGAGTGAGCGGGGATCTAATTGAAAGGTATAAAATTCTGACAGTGCTGGACAGGCTGGATACAGGGATATTGTTTCCTCCGGCTGGGGGTGTCTGGAACAAGGGGTCACAATCTCAGGATACGGGGGGGCCATTTGGGACTGAGATGAGGGAAAACCTCTTCACTCAGAGGGTGGTGAACCTGTGGAATTCTCTCCCACAGAAAGCTGTGGAGACCAAGTCACTGAATATATTTAAGAAGGAAATAGATAGATTTCTAGACTCTAAAGGTGTCGAGGTGTATGGGGAGAGCGCTGGGGTATGGCATTGAGACAGAGGATCGGCCATGATAGCGTTGAATGGTGGGTCAGGCTCGAAGGGCTGAATGGCCTCCTCCTCCTCCTATTTTCTATGTTGATGTGAACACCCCAAGTCTCTTTGGGCCTCCACTCTTTCAAGCCTTTCCCCATTCATAAAGCAATATGTTCTATCCTTTTTAAAGTGGGTGACCACACAATTGTCTCCAATGAAATCCATCTTTCACTCTTTGAACCATTCAGTTAAGACATTTCACATTAGGGCGGCACGGTGGCACAGTGGTTCGTACTGCCTCCTCACAGCGCCAGGGACCCGGGTTCAATTCCAGCCTCAGCTCGCTGTCTGTGTAGAGTTCTCCCAGTGTCTGCGTGGGTTTCCTCCGGGTGCTCCAGTTTCCTCCCACAGTCCAAACATGTGCGGGTCAGGTGGATTGGCCATGATAAATTGACCTTAGTGTCAGGGGATTAACAGGGTAAATAGATGGGATTACGGGAATCGGGCCTGGGTGGGATTGTGGTCGATGCAGACTCGATGGGCCGAATGGTCTGCCCTTTAGGGATTCTATGATTCTAGGATCTCAAATCATTGATAAATACGATGAAACTGAGACAGACACGGGGGCTTTGCAGCAGCAGGCAGAATGGGAATCATTGCATCCTGCACCGAGTTTTATTACACAACCAATTTCTGAAAATTCACAACTCTAATTCACAACAGCAAAGTGTGGGATTGCAAACTTGGAATTATTAGCACAGGACTAAAGTTTAAAAGCTAAACACTGACATTCGGAAACAAGAGATGGCCTCACATCTTCAATTCTGTGATTGTCCCCCATCTCCTGCTCTGAATATTACAATATCTCTGCCCCCTTCATGCGTCTGCAGACTTTGAAAGTTACTCAGACATCGGTGAAACTAGTCTTTATCTCGGGGCGTTTCCTGTGAAATATGCACCTTCTGCAACGAGACACAATCTAATTGACGCTTTCTGATACAATCTGAATCTCCTTTCAAACAACCTCCCAACCCCACTGTGCAGGAATGTCTCCTTTTGTCACATTGTTGACACTTTATCAGGAGGGAAAAGTAGATTCAACTGACAGATTCTGAGCCCCAGGTTGAATCTTTAAGATGTAAAACTGAACTGAAAGCCCAGGTCTCTCTGTTCCTGCATCCATTTTAACATTGACCCATTGATTTTAAATTGCTTCTCCTGTATAAAAATATAATCTATCGACCTCAGAGTTAAACATTAATAAGCGACTGAGCATCAACTGCGAATTATAGAAGGTAGTTCCAAACTAATATCACAGCTGGTGTGGCAAAGTGTTTCTGAATTCCACTCCTACAAGTCTAAAATCCTCAACATTGTTTGAAATCCAATGTCCCCAAGTCCTGGACTCCCCAACCAGCAGGAAAAGTTGTTCTTTATCAGTCCTCTCCATTCCCCTTATTATCTTGAAGTGTTTGATCCAATCATCCCGTAGCCTAAATTCCAGCATTACAGAGTAACACTTCAACTACACTTTTCAACAAACAATCCCAAACCAAATACAGAACAGGGTTCATAGAATCCTGTAGTGCAGGAGGCCATTCGGCCCATCGAGTCAGCACTGACCACAATCCCACCCAGGCCCCATCCCTATAATCCCACACATTTACCTCAGCCACTCCTCCTGACACTAAGGGACAATTTAGCTTGGCCAATCCACTTAACCTGTACACCTGATAGAAGTCTGCCAGATTATGAGGGGCATGGACAGAGTGGATAGTCAGAAGCTTTTTCCCAGGGTGGAGGAGTTATTACTCGGGGGCAGAGGTTTAAGGTGCGAGGGGCAAGGTTTAAAGGAGATGTGGGAGGAAAGTTTTTTTACACAGAGGGTGGTGGGTGCCTGGAACTCGTTGCCAGGGGAGGGAGTGGAAACGGATACGATAGTGACTTTTCAAGGGCGTCTTGACAAAGACATGAATAAGATGGGAATGGAGGGATATGGTCCCCGGAAGGGTAGGGGGTTTTAGTTCAGTCAGGCAGCATGGTCGGTGCAGGATTGGAGAGCCGAAAGACCTGTTCCCGTGCTGTAATTTTCTTTGTTCTATCTTTGGAGTGTGGGATGAAACCGGAGCACCCGGAGGAAACCCACACAAACATGGGAAGGACGTTCAAACTCCAGTCAGAAAGTGACCCATGCTGGGAATCGAAGGCGGGTCCCTGGCACTGTGAGGAAGCAGTGCTAACCCCTGCATCACTATGCCACCCCCATATTGAAAACTTGGGTTCAAATTCAAGACAGCCGCAAATTCACTTTGAGAAAAGTTCCCTCTGCTGTTGAAAGGAATTTTTAATTGAGGATTTTTATTTCTGGGAAAACTGAACTCACATTGAACAGCATCCCAGTGTGGGATTTAAACTCTCGTTTGTTTCAGTCATGGGGAGAGAGATGGAGCGAGAGGGAGAGATACAGATACAGAGGCAGAGAGACACAGAAACAGGATGGGATAGTGCTGTACATGTTTCAGAGCTGATACTGAGACACACACGAGATGTACAATCGCAGCCCAGAGTGAATCATTCTCTGTTACCTGCAGTGTCCTGGACATGGACAGAAGCTGACACTCAGACACACACAACAACAACTTGCATTTATATAGCACCTTGAACAGTATCATCCCAAGATGCTTCACAGGAGCCTTAATGTGAGAAATTTGACCCCGAGTCACAGGAGAGTTTAGGGTCACATGTCCCAAAGGTTTGGCCAGATGGTTTTTACGAACTATATTAATTGGAGGAAAAGGAGGTGTTAAAATGGAGAAAACCAATCTGCTTCACTCATGTCCTTTATGGAAGGAAATCTGCCGTCCTTACCTGGTCGGGCCTACATGTGACTCCAGCCTCACAGCAATGTGGTTGACTCTTAGATGCTGTTTGAAATGGCCTAGCAAGCCACTCAGTTCATGAGCAATTAGGGACGAGGAGTAAACGCTGGCAGAACCAGCCAGGCCCACATCCCATGGATGCATTTGAGTAAAACGTTCAGGGAAGGAATTCCAGAGTTGGAGCCCACGCAGATGAAGACACAGCTCCCAATGGGGAAACGATTCAAATTGTGGATGGTCACGGAGCCAGAATGAAAGGAAAACAGATATGGGAGGATGGTGGGACTGGAGGAGGTGGATAAACAGCAAGAAACATTTCTCTCTCTCTGTGCTATCAGTTTCCATTATTCTCCTGACAACTTGGATCAAATTGTCCCTGACACTCCAAAATTCCTGGGAATACAGCCCTCGTTTGTGTCTCCATAGCTGCGTATCTGTCACATTTAAAGTACTAACGTTACTTTAGTGAAGAGACAACTCTGTCAGAAATATCTCAGTGCTGCGTTCACACGAAATGGCCACTGGGAAGAAACGCCAAATGGCTGCCTGATATTTGTGGATATTTTTCACGGAATCCCAGAAAGGGAGAGATGGACAGAAGACACAGAGACAGAGAGTGAGAAAAAGAGAGAGACACAGATTGATGGAGGTATAAAAGCTTTCCCTTTACCTGCACATGATTTAACTTGTTCCCAGTTGGTTTATGGTTTCTCTCCTCAACTTATTATCCAAAGTGCATCACTTCACATTTCTCAGTGTTGAAGTTAACTGTCTGTCCGTTTCATTTCAATCTCCTCTGCACCCGCTCCCGAACACAAATAATTGTCTGGTAGAAAGTGAGAAGGAGCCTCGACAGAGAGGTTGGGAAGGATTGAATGGGGAGAGGCAGAAACCCTCAACACATTTCAAAACGACACTGATTTCCACTTGAAGGAATAACTTCTCCACCCCAACACTATCCCATCATTCTCGATAAGCCCATGCTGCCCGTGTTCTGGGATAAATTACACGCAAGTGAAAAGATGATTTTAAATAGTGGGGTTACATTTGCCACCCCCTCAATCTGTAGGAACAGCTCCAGAGTCTATAGAATTTTGGAAGATGACCAGCAATGCATCCAATATTTCCAGCGCCGCTTCCTTTAATACTCTGGGATGTAGATTATCAGGCCCTGGGGATTTGTCAGCCTTTAACCCCATTCATTCCCCCAGCACCATTTTCTTACTAATACTGATTTCCTTCAATTCAATTCCACACTCTCACTAAACCATTGGTTCCCTAGCATTTCTGCCAGGTTATCTGTGCCTCTTTTGTGAAGACAGAACCAAAGTATATGTTCAATTCTTCTGCCATTTCTTTGCTCCCCATTATAATTTCCCCGGAGAGATGGAGAGAGGCAGAGTCACTGAGAGATAGGGATGAGATAGTAATGCAGAGAGTAACAGTGAGATATTCAGGTGGGCAAACAGCTAATAGTGGGGTACAACAAGGATCACTCCAAAGCCACAGATATTGCCTCACGTTGCCGCTGTCGCCATTTACCTTAAATCAGCATCCTCTGCTTCCCAACCTTTCCCCCAATGTGCCGATTATCTCAAAGCTGATCCTCTCAGTCCCGGGACATCACGGCAGGAGTTCCTCAGGGTGAGTGTCCGAGGCCCCACCATCTTCAGCTGCTCCATCACTGACCTTCCCTCCATAGGTGAGATGTTCGCTGATGATCGCACCATTCACAACTCCTCAGATTGTGAAATAGTCAATGCAGAAATACTGACAGATTCTGAGCCCCAGGTTGAATCTTTAAGATGTAAAAATGAACTGAAAGCCCAGGTCTCTCTGTTCCTGCAAGTATTTTAACATAGACCCATTGATTTTAAATTGCTTCTCCTGTGTGTAAAATACCATCTATCAACTTCAGGTTTGAACATTAATAAGCGACTGAACATCAACTGTGAATTATAGAAGGTAGTTCCAAACTAATATCACACCTGGTGTGGCAAAGTGTTCCTGAATTTCACTCCGAAAAGTCTAAAACCCTAAACATTGTCTAAAATCCAATGTCCCCCAAGTCCTGTCCCCATCAAACACTCCCAGTACAGATACAGCACAGGGTTAGGTACAGAGTAAAGCTCCCTCGACACTGTCCCCATTAAACACACCCAGGACAAATACAGCACGGGGTTCAATACAGAGTAAAGGTCCCTCGACACTGTCTCCATCAAACACTCGCAGGACTGGGACAGCACGGGGTTAGATACAGAGTAAAGCTCCCTCTACACTGTCCCCCATCAAACACACCCAGGACAGGGACAGCACGGGGTTAGATACAGAGTAAAGCTCCCTCTACACTGTCCCCCATCAAACACACCCAGGACAGGTACAGAACGGGGTTAGATACAGAGTGAAGCTCCCTCTACACTGTCCCCATCAAACACTCCCAGGACAGGTACAGCACAGGGATCGATACAGAGTGAAGCTCCCTCTACACTGTCTCCATCAAACACTCCCAGGACAGGTACAGCACGGGGTTCGATACAGAGTGAAGCTCCCTCTACACTGTCCCCCATCAAACACTCCCAGGACAGGGACAGCACGGGGATCGATACAGAGTGAAGCTCCCTCTACACTGTCTCCATCAAACACTCCCAGGACAGGGACAGCACGGGGTAAGATACAGAGCAAAGCTCGCTCGACACTGTCCCCATAAACCACTTCCAGGAGAGATATAGCACGTGGTTAGATACAGAGTAAAGCTCCCTCTACACTGTCCCCCATCAAACACGCCCAGGACAGGTACGGCACGTGTTTAGATACAGAGTGAGGCTCCCTCTACACTGTCCCCATCAAACACTCCCAGGACAGGGACAGCACGGGGTTAGATACAGGGTAAAGCTCCCTCTACACTGTCCCCCATCAAACACTCCCAGGACAGGTACAGCACGGGGTTAGATACAGAGTAAAGCTCCCTCTACACTGTCCCCCATCAAACACTCCCAGGACAGGTACAGCACGGGTTTAGATACAGAGTGACGCTCCCTCGACACTATCCCCATCAAACACTCCCAGGACATGTACAGCACGGGTTTCGATACAGAGTGAAGCTCCCTCGACACTGTCCCCATCAAACACTCCCAGGACAGGGACAGCACGGGGTGAGATTCAGAGTGAAGCTCCCTATACACTGTCCCCATCAAATAATCCAATGACAGATACAGCATGGTGCTAGATTAAAGGAAAAGCTGCCTCCACATTGTGCACATCAAACACACCCAGGACAGGTACAGCACGGGGTTAGATACAGCTCAAATCTTCCTCTACATTTTGCCCATCATTGTGTGTGTGTGTGTGTGATAGAGTGTGTGTGTGCGTGTGAGAGAATGTGTGTGTGAGAGAGAGTGTGTGTGTGTGAGAGAGAGTGTGTGTGTGTGAGAGAGAGTGTGTGTGTGTGAGAGAGTGTGTGTGAAAGAATGTGTGTGTGAGAGAGAGAGTGTGTGTGTGTGAGAGAGAGTGTGTGTACGAGAGAGAGAGTGTGTGAGAAAGTGTGTGTGTGTGAGACAGAGTGTGTGTGAGAGAGTGTGTGCGAGAGAGAGAGTGTGTGCGAGAGAGAGAGTGTGTGTGCGAGAGAGAGTGTGTGCGCGAGAGAGAGTGTGTGCGTGAGAGAGAGGGTGTGTTAGAGAGAGTGTGTGTGTGAGAAAGAGTGTGTGTGTGAGAGACAGAGTGTGTGTGAGAGAGTGTGTGTGAGAGAGAGAGTGTGTGCGAGAGAGAGAGTGTGTGTGTGTGAGAGAGAGAGTGTGTGTGAGAGAGAGAGAGTGTGTGTGAGAGAGAGTGTGTGCGAGAGAGAGAGTGTGTGTGTGAGAGAGAGTGTGTGTGTGTGACAGAGAGAAAGAGCATGCGTGTGAGTGAGAGAGTGCGTAAGAGATAGTGTATGTGTGTGTGAGAGAAAGAGAGAGCATGTGTGTGTGTGTCTGAGAGGGTGTAAGGAGAGCGTGTGTGTGACCTGATCTCCCTCGACAGTCTATCAGTAACTGAAACACGGGATTAGATGCAAAGTAAAGGTCCCTTGACACTGTTCCCATCAAACACTCCCAGGAAAGGTACAGGTACAGCACAGAGATCGATACAGAGTAAAGCTCTCTCTACACTGTTCCCATCAAACACTCCCAGGACAGACACAGCACAGAGTTCGATACAGAGTAAAGCTCCCTGTACACTGTCCCCATCCAACACACCCAGGAGAGATACAGCACGGGGTTAGATACAGATTAAAGCTCACTGTACACTGTCCCCATATAACAGTCCTAGAACAGATACAGCACGGGGTTAGACATAGAGTAAAGCTCCCTCTGCACTGTCCCCATCAAACAAACCAAGGACAGGTACAGCACGGGTTTAGATACAGAGTAAAGCTCCCTCGATACTGTCCCCATCAAACACTCCCAGGACAGGGACAGCATGGGTTAGATACAGAGTAAAGCTCCCTCTGCACTATCCCCATCAAACACTCCAAGGACAGATACAGCAGGGGGTTAGATATGGTGTAAAGCTCCCTCTACAATATCCCCATCAGACAAACCAAGGACAGGTACAGCACGGGGTTAGATACAGAGTAAAGCTCCCTCTTCACTGTCCCCATGAAACACTCCCATGACAGATACAGCAAGTGGTTAGATGTAGAGTAAAGCTCCCTCGACACTGTCCCCATCAAACACTCCCAGGACAGGTACAGCATGGGGTTAGATACAGAGTAAATCTACCTCTACACTGTCCCCATCAAACACTCCCGGAACAGACACAGCACGGGGTGAGATACAGATTAAATCTCCCTCGACACTGTCTCCATCAAACACTCGCAGGACAGGGACAGCACGGGTTAGATACAGAGTAAAGCTCCCTCTACACTGTCCCCCATCAAACACACCCAGGACAGGTACAGCACGGGGATCGATACAGAGTGAAGCTCCCTCTACACTGTCTCCATCAAACACTCCCAGGACAGGGACAGCACGGGGTAAGATACAGAGCAAAGCTCGCTCTACACTGTCCCCATAAACCACTTCCAGGAGAGATATAGCACGTGGTTAGATACAGAGTAAAGCTCCCTCTACACTGTCCCCCATCAAACACGCCCAGGACAGGTACAGCACGTGTTTAGATACAGAGTGAGGCTCCCTCTACACTGTCCCCATCAAACACTTCCAGGACATGGACAGCACGGGGTTAGATACAGAGTAAAGCTCCCTCTACACTGTCCCCCATCAAACACTCCCAGGACAGGTACAGCACGGGGTTAGATACAGAGTAAAGCTCCCTCTACACTGTCCCCCATCAAACACTCCCAGGACAGGTACAGCACGGGTTTAGATACAGAGTGAAGCTCCCTCGACACTATCCCCATCAAACACTCCCAGGACATGTACAGCACGGGTTTTGATACAGAGTGAAGCTCCCTCGACACTGTCCCCATCAAACACTCCCAGGACAGGTACAGCACGGGGTTAGATACAGAGTAAAGCTCCCTCTGCACTATCCCCATCAAACACTCCAAGGACAGATACAGCAGGGGGTTAGATATGGTGTAAAGCTCCCTCTACAATATCCCCATCAGACAAACCAAGGACAGGTACAGCACGGGGTTAGATACAGAGTAAAGCTCCCTCTTCACTGTCCCCATGAAACACTCCCATGACAGATACAGCAAGTGGTTAGATGTAGAGTAAAGCTCCCTCGACACTGTCCCCATCAAACACTCGCAGGACAGGCACAGCACGGGGTGAGATACAGATTAAATCTACCTCTACACTGTCCCCATCAAACACTCCCGGAACAGACACAGCACGGGGTGAGATACAGATTACATCTCCCTCGACACTGTCCCCATCAAACACTCCCAGGACAGTTACAGCACGGGGTTAGATGCAGAGTAAAGCTCCCTCTACACCGTCCCCTTCAAACACTCCCAGGACAGGTACAGCAAGTGGTTAGATACAGAGTAAAGCTCCCACTTCACTGTCCTCATCAAACACTCCCAGGACATATACAGCACAGGGTTAGATACAGAGTAAAGCTCGCTGTACACTATCCCCATCAAACACTCTCAGGACATGTACAGCACG